>NC_059328.1:132513544-132820044 GCF_018350155.1 Leopardus geoffroyi | reverse complement strand
AATTTAAAAAATCAACTGAGGGACATAGTATACCCAGAGTAATGCATCTTAATTTTTTTTCTCCAAATTAAATAATGAAGACAAAATATGGACATTATATATAGAAATTAGGTACTTTACGTGAGGTAAAATTAGTAGTAGTTCATATTTGCAAAAAATACAATCTAATACTATTTCTGTATTTTTGGAAAAACTAGGCTATGGAATGTTTGTCTGGGATGAATATATATATATTGAGTTTTTTCCTGCACATCTTATTTTCCAAAGTAGTGTATAAAATAAACTTAAATTGGTTTTTATTTCTCAGCCCACCCAAGCCAAGCCTGAACTCAGTAAGTTTTTGTCATAGTTGTCATTATATTTTGATTAAATGAATAAATGTACTCATAGCAGGGAAGGAATGGAGATGAGTACTTGATGAGGGAATACGTAATTATTTTTGAAAAGATGAGAAAGACAGATATGTGTTTATTTCATATAATTCACAGTCAAGAAGCATAGTATATGGAAAACTTTCATGGGGCAAAAATGTAATGGGGTGTGGAAATGGACTTAGAATAAATAAGTTTAGGTAGGAAAAACTAAAAGAAAGTGCTTTATTTATCTGATAATAGTAAACAAGGTATTGCTGACATATTCCTTTGTGGCCTATGGTGGTGTAATCAATTCACATTTCCTGTTGTTAGAGTTCTATCAGTTCTATCTTTTCTAATCATCTCTTTCCAGAGGGGCATGTGTTTGTGTGTGCATGTGCATTGACAGAAGGTATTTGGGGTTTCACATATAGATGAATTTAATATAGAATTTTACTATACATGGCTATTTTAGGATCTTGACTTTCCATCTTTTGCCCAATATAATCTTGCCTAGTGTTGACCTTTCTTGCAAAATGGGTACTGTAAAAATCCTGCCAAATACTCTAGCAGGGGCTTTTGAGTCATAACCAGATGGACAGATTTTCTATTCTAGAAAGGAAAGGCTCATGGTGCCCCCAAAGGCTATAAACTAAATCTATTCAATGGGACTGAAGAAAATGGTGTGAAACTGAGAAATTGCTCATTTTTCTGTTGAGAATATTTGGAATCTCTCTGGAGCTGGCACTGTGTTCTACAGCCCAATTCCTATGTTCTCATCATGCACTTAAATCATATGACTTGACAGGTTAAAGGATCCTTATCTTCTCAGCAGTGTAGACAATCTCAGTAAGTCCTTTTGTAAAACAGGCAGAATTGATCAGTTTTTTCATGTTGAGATGATGACTCAAAAAACACTAGTGAGATTAAAGACAATCTCAAAATTAAGCCCCACTTTAGGCCATCTCATGTCTGTGCCTTGCTTCACTTGGCTTCCAGCAGATATTGTGTTCTTTGTACATTTACTAAGAATCACAGAAGTTACACAGGGCCAGACTTACTGTGTCATCTGATCTCCTGCTTCTTTACCCATGGCACACTGTTATGAGTAATGCCCTTCATTATAAGTGAGGATACTGCTGACGATGGCAATGGACTGGTAGGACTTGCAAGTCAAGCAAGATGACTTATTATACCCCTGCATTTGTTCACTCATCCCTTGGGTTCCAACAACACATTCAGAATAAAACTTTGCTCTTCAGGACTTCTACTTACTAAAAATGCAGCCCCACTCCTTAAAGGAAAAGTAATTTATTTATCTAAAAATACAACTGGACCATTTATGATAAATGATTTATACATGTATGTAAAACACTTTCTGTGTAATAACCTAAATAATAGAGACTTTTAAATAATCTCTCTTTGTAAGCTATTTGATAAACTAGGCTGTCATTAGTAATCCATGTTCCAGAGTTTCTGTGAGACAGCACTTACCCTGTTATTCAGAGGTCATAGTAACTTTCAGATAGCTGTTAGGTATCCAGACATTATGGTCAGTTGAGTAATTAGCTGCAGAATCAGTGTCTTTCTGATACTTTAAATTAAAACGCATTTACCGGGGCGCCTAGGTGGCGCAGTCGGTTAGGCGTCCGACTTCAGCCAGGTCACGATCTAGCGGTCCGTGAGTTCGAGCCCCGCATCAGGCTCTGGGCTGATGGCTCAGAGCCTGGAGCCTGTTTCCGATTCTGTGTCTCCCTCTCTCTCTGCCCCTCCCCCGTTCATGCTCTGTCTCTCTCTGTCCCAAAAATGAATAAATGTTGAAAAAAAAAATTAAAAAAAAATGCATTTACCACAGGCATAATCCCAGGAGGGTATTTTTTTTTAGCTATGCATAAATATAATAGGGTCCATAGTATGGACAAAACCCAAACAGACCCAAGGGACTAATAGAAGCATGTTTATAGCAACTTCTAGAATATCTAGAGAATTTATTCATTCATTCATTCATTCATTCATTCATTCATTTTTGGTTCTGGAATTTTATTCTGTTAATCCTGTCTTTTAAAATCTAAGGTATCTGTTCTTTTCTACCTCTGTTGCCTTGTTTGAGCCCAAACTATCTTTATCTCCTTCCTGGGTGACTGCAATAGCCTTGCAACATTTCTTCTTGTATCTAGTTTTTTTCTTCCAATCATTTCTTTTTAATTTTTTTTGTTTTCTTTTCAGCTTTATTGAGGTATAATGAGGACAAATAAAATTGTAAGATATTTAGCGTATATTGTTGTGATTTGATACATACACACACATTGTGAAAGGATTTCTACCATTTAGTTAATTACCATATCCATCACCAGACATATTTGTCTTTTTTTTTGTTTGCTTGTTTTTTGTAATTTGTTGATACAATGACATCAACTATAGTCACTATGATTTATGTTAGATCCTTAGATCTTATTGATAGATGAATACTTGTACCCTTTTACAATCCTCTCCCTATTGCCTCCATTCTGGCTATCACTTTTCTCCTTTTACTTTCTATAACATTATTTTTTTTTTAAATATTTCACATACAGGTGATGCCATTTGTCTTTCTGTCTGGCTCATCTCACTTGGCATAGTGCTCTCCAGATTCATCCATGTTGTTACAAGTGACAAGATTTCCTTTTTGAAATTGTAATATACCATATAATATACATCACATACATAAAATACCTTTATATATATGTATCATATATATATCATATATATATATATGATATATATATATAACACATTTATCACCTTGTGTATATAATATACATATGAACGATAGACTCTTATGTAGCTTTCATACTTGGCTATTGTGAATAAGTCAACAGTGAACATGGGAATATAGATGTCTCTTTGAAATAATAGTTTTGTTTTCTTTGGATTAATACCCAGAAGTAGGATTGTTGGATTATATGGTAATTCTCTTTTTAATTTCCTGAGGAAACTTCTTACTCTTCTCCATAGTGACTGCACCAGTTTATATTCCCACCACATCCTCAATAGCATTTCTTATCTCCTGTCTGTTAATAGCCATCCTAATGGTGTGAGGTGGTATTTCACTGTGGTTTTGATTCGCATTTCCCTGATGATTAGAGATGTTCAGCAAGCTTGGTAATTCTAGGTTTAACTTTTTTAGTAACTGCCAAACTTTTCCATTCCATGCCAGATGAAACATTTTACTCCTTAGTAGCAATGTATAAGTTTTCCTATTCCTCCAAATCCTCACCAATACTTGTATTTTTAATTTGTTATTATAACTATTGTAGAGGATGTAAAGTGGAACCTTACTGTTGTTTTGATTTGCAGTTTCCTAATGACTAATGGTATTGTGCGTATTTTCATTGTTGGTCATTTGTGTATCTATTTTGGAGAAAAGTCTACTAAAGTCCTTTGTTCATTTTTTTAGTTGGGATATTTGTCTTGTTGAGTTTTAAGAGCTAGTCATATACTCTGGATGCCAGATCCTTATCAGATATATGATTTGCAAAAACACATTCTATAGCTGTGTTTTATTTTTTTGGTAATGTCCTTTTATACACCAAACTTTTAAATTTTGTTGAAATCTAGTTTATCTATTCTCTCTTTTCCTGCTGATACTTTTGCTGGCTTATCTAAGAATCCATTGCCAAAGCCAAATTCTTCTTACTCTTACTTATGATTTTTTAAGTAGAAGTCTTACTCTTGTGATTTCTTCTAAGAGTTCTGTGGTTTTAACTATTTTGTATTTAGATCTTTGATCCTTTCTAAGTTTATTTTTGTAAATGGTATGAGGTAGAGGTACACCTTCTTTCTTTCGTTTGTAGATATCCAGTTGTCTCAGCACCATTTGTTGAAAATTGTTTTTCCCCCAATGAATCATCTCAGGACCATTTGTCAAAAACTGCCCACAGATTCATGTTTTTTCCTAGACTCTCAATTCTATTCAATTAAACTATATATTTATCCTATGCTAGTCCCACACTGCTTTGTTCACTGTAGCTTTGTAGTAGGTGTTGAAATCAGGAAGTGTGAATTCTTCAAATTTGTTCTTTCTCAAGTTTGTTTTGACTTCTCAGAACCCTTTTAATTCCATATGAATTTGAGGATAATCTTTTCCATTTCTGCCCCAAAAAACAGTGTTGGGGTTTTGATTGGGATTGCATTGAATCTATAGACCTCTTCAGTATCGCCCTCTTAATAATATGGTTTTCCAATCAACAAACATGGATGACTTTGCATTTATTTACGTCTTCTTTAATTTCTTTCAGCAATTTTTTATGGTTTTTAGTATGCAAATCTTTCACCTCTTTGTTTAAAATTATCCTAATTTTATTGGGATATTTTATTTTTTTGCATGCTGTTCTAGATGTAATTATTTTCTTATTTTGTTGTTGTTGTACAATGTTGGTGTATAGAATCCAACCAATATCTGCATGTTGATCATGTACTCTGATAATTTGATGAGTATTTTTGTGGCCATAGTATTTTTTGTGGATTAAATGGGATTTTCTTTCTATTGGATCATATTATCTGTTAATAGAGATAGTTTTTACTTCTTCCTTTCCAATTTAAAAGACTGTTACTTGTTTTTATTTCTTAACTGTTCTGACTGGAACTTTGAGTGCAGTGTTGAATAGGAGCAGTGAAAGTGAGCATACTTGTCTTGTTCCAGATCTTAAGGTGAAAGCTTTTAGTCTTTCAGCATTATGTTACATTAGCTGTGGATTTTCCCCCCATAAATTTCCTTTAGCATATTGAGCTAGTTCCCTTCTATTCCTTGTTTTCTGAATGTTTTTCTAATAAAAGGGTCTTGGCATATACCAGATGCTTTTTCTCAATCAATTGAAATGATAACATTTATTTTACTGATATATATTAATCAAGTGTATTTTACTGATTAATTTCTTTACATTAACCCAAACTTGAATGTTTAGGATAAATGTCATGTGACATTGATGTATAATCTTTTTAATATGCTGTTGGATTTCGTTTGCTAATAATTTGTTGAGGATTTTTGTGTTTATATTAATAATGAATCTTGGTCTGTGGTTTTCTTTTAATGTGCTATATTTGGATTTTATGTCTGGATAATACTTACCTCATTGAATAACTTAGTATTTCTTCCTCTTCTATTATATAGAAGAATAGTGTTTGAGAAGTAAAGGTGTTAATTTTTCTTTAAATGTTTGGTACAATTCATCAGTGATGCCATCTGTTGCTGGACTATTTTTATTAGGAGGTTTTTAAATTATTGATTCGATCTCTTTGTTTGTTATACGTCTGTTGAGATTTTTTTTTTTCCTTAGGTCAGTTTTGATAATTGGTGTGTTTGTAGGGATTTATTATATCTAGGTTATCTAATTTGTTGTACAGTTATTCATGATATTCTTTTATAATTATTTGATTTCTAAAATGTCAGTAATGGGGCACCTGGGTGGCTCAGTCAGTTAAGTGTCCAACTTTGCTCAGATTATGATCTCCCAGTTTGTGAGTTTGAGTTCTGTCTTGGACTCTGTGCTGATAGCTCAGGGAAGCCTGGAGCCTGCTTTGGATTCTGTGTCTGCCTCTCTCTCTCTGCCTCTCCCCCACTAATTCTCTCTCTCTCTCTCAAAAATAAATAAACATTAAAAAAATTAAATGCCGGGGCGCCTGGGTGGCACAGTCGGTTGGGCGTCCGACTTCAGCCAGGTCACGATCTCGCGGTCCGTGAGTTCGAGCCCCGCGTTGGGCTCTGGGCTGATGGTTCAGAGCCTGGAGCCTGTTTCCGATTCTGTGTCTCCCTCTCTCTCTGCCCCTCCCCCATTCATGCTCTGTCTCTCTCTGTCCCAAAAATGAATAAACGTTGAAAAAAAAAATTAAAAAAAAAAAAATTAAATGCCAGTAACAAGGTCTGATGTTCTAATGTTCATTAATGACTTTATTCATTTTATTCATGTCTTCTTTATTTTTCATCCTAGGTCTGCTATAGGGTTACTAACTTTTTTTTTTCATCTTTTCAAAGAACCAAGTTTTGGTTTCATCAATTCTTTTTACTTTTCATTTTTTTATGTCATTTATCCTTGCTCTAGAAAACACTTGCTTAAGTATTTTCTAATTTCCCTTGGGATTTTTACTTTGACCCATTGGCTAAGAGTGTGTGGTTTAATTTCTACATATTTGTGAAATTTCTAGTTTCTCTGTTAGTGATTTCTAGCTTCATTCCATTGGGATTAGAGAAGGTAGTTTTCATGATATCAGTCTTTTGAAATTTATCTAAATTTGTTTTGTAGCCTAATATCAGTCCTGGAGAGTGTTCCATGTGCACTTGAAAATAATGTTTATTCTGTTGGTGGTAGAGTGTTTTATATATGTCTTAGGTCTAGTTGGTGTATAGTGTTTTTCAAGTTCTATATCTCCATGTTGATCTCTTGTCTGGATGCACTATTCGTTACCAAAAGTGGGGTACTGAAGTCTTTGAAAACATCTATTTCTACCTTCAGTTCTGTGTTTGCTTTATAAATCTTGGAATATATGTGGGATATATGGGTTCTGTTGTACAGTGCATGTAGATTCATAATTTGTATATATTATTGATGAATTTTCCCTTTCATTAATATAGATCTATCTTTGCCCTTGGTAAGAGCCTTTGTTTTAAAATCTGTATTGTTTGATACTGATACAGCTGCCAGCAACTCTTCTCTGGTTACTATTTGTATGGAATATATTACCCATTCTTTTGCTTTCAATTGATTTGTGTCTTCCTATTTAAAGTAACTCTCTTATAGAGAGCATATAGTTAGATCATGAATTTTTAAAAATCCATTTGGGAACCTCTGGGTTTTGATGGGAGAGTGTAACCATTTTCATTTAAAGTAATTACTAATCAGGGGTACTGCCATTTTATGATTTGTTTTCTGTGTGCCTTCCACCTATTTATTTTATTTCTCTTTTCTTCTATTACTGTCTTCTTTTGTGTTTGATTTTCATTTTTAGTGTATTCTTTTGATTCCCGTAACAGCTTTTGTGTGTAGTTTTTAGATATTGTGTGATTATCCAGGAGATTACAATTAATATCTTGAATTTATAGCAATCTAATTTGAATTACTACCAACTTAGCTTTAGTAACAGACAAAAATTTTGTTCCTATACAGCTCTTCATTTCTTGTGTTGTTATCAAAAATCACAGTTTTATACATTATTTTGCCTGTTAACATAGATTTATATATTTTTTTGTATTTTTTCAAATGATACAGAAAATAAAAAGAGTTATAAACTAATAGTAAATAATACTTGATTTTAGATTACGTTATGCAGTTGACTTTACCACAGTTTTTTTTGTGTTGTTTTTTCTTCATATGGCTTCAAGTTACTTTCTAGTGAGTGACCTTTCATTTCAGTTTCAAGGACCCTTTGTTATTAGAAGTATTTCTACCAGGGCAAATCTGCATCAATGAACATCCTCAGCTTTGTTTTTCTGGGAATGTCTTAATTTCATTTTTTGTAGTGTAGTTCTGCCACATACTGAAATCCAGGTTGACTTTAAAAAAAATTAGCACTTTAAATTGTCATCCTAGTCCCTTTTGGCCTCCATAGTTTCTGATGAAAAATCTGTTAAATTTATTAATCTCTTATAGGACATGAATGGCTTCTCTCTTAGTCTTTTCAGGATCCTCTCTTTGGTTTGGGCTCTCAATAATTTGATTAAAATGTGCCTAGTGGTGGATCTCGTTGTGTTTATCCTTCTTGGATTTGTTGAGCTTCTAGGATGTATAGATTTTACCAAATTTGGAAAGTTTATGGCAATTATTTCTCTCAGGTGGTAATACATCTAAAAGAATGTATTTTTTATACAGAATATTTTCAGTTGGAGATGACAGAAATATAAACTAACTTAAGGAATAAGGATAATGTATTGACTTATATACCAGAAAAGTGAAGCCTAAATTTTAGGCATGCCTAAATAAAGATGCTCAGGATGCTTTTACTTTCTTCTCTGTTGGTTTCATTTTATGGTAGGTACTTATTATAGTATCTAATAAAATGTATTTTACTTTCTCAACTGTTTCATTCATTGTCACTTTAGGTCAGTTTGAACCATATGGTGAAAAGGTTGGGAGGGGGGCTCTTTTTGGTAGAGTGATTTATTAGTTCGACTTACATCAAATGGACTAAAAGTGGAGGGGGAGTGTTTGCCCAAAGGAAATTATGAGACAGTAGTCAGAAAGAAGAATTTGTACTGATCAGATATAACCATGATTTCCATTACATATTTATTTCTTCATTTTTGAACTTTATATTGTACCAAGAAATTGATTCTCATACAATGTTTTTATTAATAAGATAAAAATGTTGACTAGACTGATATCCAAATGGAGTGTTAAAAAATGAGTGTGCTAATCAAACTATCAACTGTGAAAGAAAATATTAGGACTTGCATTTTGATAGAGTTCTTGAAAAGAAGTTCTTTTTTACCAGTATTTAATGCATGGCCTCATGAACTTCTCCACCCTGACCATACATTTTTGACATTCAGCGTTCATGTGTGTTACATAAATTGCCTACTAGAGATGTTGACAATAGGGCTCTTTTTATTCTCTTTTAGGACATTACAAAGCATTGTAATTGTGTTTTATAAACTATTTTAAAGATACTAGTACTTAAACAAGTGATTCAATGTAATAAATATTCCTATTGATAACCCTAAAATGACAGAGCTGACATGTTTCTTACTCATTGTATGAACACCTTTGTAGAGTTAAGACAGTGACAGTTTAAAAAGATCTGACAAAAATTACCAGAAATTAAAAAGCCTTAAGAACACTTAAGGTATACCTTTATATCCATTATTATTAAAGACACAGTTTATGGTTTATTTATATTATTTCTTAAAAATACTAGCTATTGAAAAAAACGAGCTAATGAGAACATGTAACAATAATGATTTGTAATACTTGTAAAGATAATGTTTACTCCATCTTTACTTAAAAGTTTTAATATATTTTTGTTTACATTTTATAATATATCTAATAAGTTAATATAGTTTGTATTTATATACTTTATAAATCAATACACTTAAATACTAACAGAGGATCATAATCAAAATAGTAGAAACTTTAGTCAAGCCCTGTGCTATCCAATACCATAGTCACTAGCCATATGTGACTATTTATATACAGTTACATCAACTAAAATCAAAATAAAAAAATATTTCTTCAGTCATGCTAGCTATACTTGAAATGCTCTTTAGTCGTATGTAGTTAGTGGCTACCGTGGTATGTTGGACAGCACAGATATAGGACATTTTCTTCATATCTGAAACTTTTAATGACTAGCACTTGCAGACAATCATCAAACCAATATTAATGTAAAACCAAAACCAAATCAAAACCAATATTAATGTAAAAAGTAGTAATGTAAAAAGTTTTATTTTGAAACTTGATTTGTTTTACATTCATGTTTAAATACAACTTAAAAATTAGGTTTAAAAGTTTTCAAATGCAGTAGAAGGATTAAAGTTGGGAATACATGAAAAGTGTTCTTTTGGGTGAAATAAAGAAAACTTAAGTACATACATTTGAAGATTGACTCATAGTAAATTCAATAAACTGGCAGTAAATCAATGAGTTTAATAAAGACAAACTTATTTTCTATGAGTTGCATGTATTTTTTGATTATTTTCTTCACTAAAGCTTCCAGAATTGGGACCAATATAAGACTAGAAGGTAAGTTCCTATCATGCAGCTTCAGATTGGATTAGGAACTTCATGAGAGTGTAAACCAAAAGAAGGCATAGCCCGATATACAATTCTCATTGGAAAAAAAGAAAAAGAAACTAACAAAAAATTAGCCATTCAGTGAAAACATGGAATGCCCTATTTTCTGATTTGGTGGTATCTTTCTGTATAGAAGATATTTAATGATATGGTGGTATCTTTATATATAGAAGACAGTGATATGGTAAACAGAATTCCCCTTAAAACTACAACCGAAATATTTTCAAAATGTCTACATTATAAGCTTTTTGTTAACATTAAAATGCATTTCACCATAAACATATGGAATGCAGTATTCTGTGAAAGGGAATTCAAAGATATGAAATACATTTTGCCATATAGTAATTAGATTATTATGCCTCAAACTGTTTATAGTAGATAACAAGGTAACAAATTTTTCAAAATTTAAAATGTGATTTGAGGATCATTCATGCATTTGCCTAAATGCTACATACCTACTGGCGAATTTTCCACCTGGATAGAATTATAAGTTTCTAATTATTTTTTAAAAAGAGAGATGTGAGGATAACTAAAGAGGTGGGGAGGAAATTATATATTTTAAATCTTACTTTAGCAAGATGGATTATATGCTGTCATTAAACTACTGTTTAATAGGACAATCCATGGGTAGAAAGAAGAAATGCATATGCCAAATAAAAATAAAAGTTTTCATTTATATAAAAAAATAAGGTCATTAAAGCTACTACATATTTTCTTTTTTTAATTAATTAATTTAAATTAATTTAAATAGTTAATTAGTTAACATACAGTGTAGTATTGGTTTCAGGAGCAGAGCCCAGTGAATCGTCTCTCACATATAACGTCCAGTGCTCATCCAAACAAGTGCCCTCCTTTTTTTTTTTTTTTTCAATATATGAAGTTTATTGTCAAATTGGTTTCCATAAAACACCCAGTACTCATCCCAAAAGGTGCCCTCCTCATACCCATCACCCACCCTCCCCTCCCTCCCACCCCCCATCAACCCTCAGTTTGTTCTCAGTTTTTAACAGTCTCTTATGCTTTGGCTCTCTCCCACTCTAACCTCTTTTTTTTTTATTTCCTTCCCCTCCCCCATGGGTTTCTGTTAAGTTTCTCAGGATGCACATAAGAGTGAAACCATATGGTATCTGTCTTTCTCTGTATGGCTTATTTCACTTAGCATCACACTCTCCAGTTCCATCCACGTTGCTACAAAGGGCCATATTTCATTCTTTCTCATTGCCATGTAGTACTCCATTGTGTATATAAACCACAATTTCTTTATCCATTCATCAATTGATGGACATTTAGGCTCTTTCCATAATTTGGCTATTGTTGAGAGTGCTGCTATACACATTGGGGTACAAGTGTTTCTATGCATCAGTACTCTTGTATCCCTTGGGTCAATTCCTGGCAGTGCTATTGCTGGGTCATAGGGTAGGTCTATTTTTAATTTTCTGGGGAACCTCCACACTGTTTTCCACAGCGGCTGCACCAATTTGCATTCCCACCAACAGTGCAAGAGGGTTCCCGTTTCTCCACATCCTCTCCAGCATCTATAGTCTCCTGATTTGTTCATTTTGGCACTCTGGCTGGCGTGAGGTGATATCTGAGTGTGGTTTTGATTTGTATTTCCCTGATGAGGAGCAACGTTGACATCTTTTCATGTGCCTGTTGGCCATCCGGATGTCTTCTTTAGAGAAGTGTCTATTCATGTGTTCTGCCCATTTCTTCACCTGGTTATTTGTTTCTCGGGTGTGGAGTGTGGTGAGCTCTTTATAGATTTTGGATAGTAGCCCTTTGTCCGATATGTCATTTGCAAATATCTTTTCCCATTCCGTTGGTTGCCTTTTAGTTTTGTTGGTTGTTTCCTTTGCTGTGCAGAAGATTTTTATCTTCATAAGGTCCCATTAATTCACTTTTGCTTTTAATTCCCTTGCCTTTGGGGATGTGTCGAGTAAGAGATTGCTACGGCTGAGGTCAGAGAGGTCTTTTCCTGCTTTCTCCTCTAGGGTTTTGATGGTTTCCTGTCTCACATTCAGGTCCTTTATCCATTTTGAGTTTATTTTTGTGAATGGTGTGAGAAAGTGGTCTAGTTTCAACCTTCTGCATGTTGCTGTCCAGTTCTCCCAGCACCATTTGTTAAAGAGACTGTCTTTTTTCCATTGGATGTTCTTTCCTGCTTTGTCAAAGATTAGTTGGCCATACATTTGTGGGTCTAGTTCTGGGTTTTCTATTCTATTCAATTGGTCTTTGTGTCTGTTTTTGTGCCAATACCATGCTGTCTTGATGATTACAGCTTGGAGGTAGAGGCTAAAGTCTGGGATTGTGATGCATCCTGTTTAGGTAGTCTTCTTCACAATTACTTTGGCTATTTGGGGCCTTCTGTGTTTCCAAACAAATTTTAGGATTGCTTGTTCTAGCTTCGAGAAGAATGCTGGTGCAATTTTGATTGGGATTGCGTTGAATGTGTATATTGCTTTGGATAGTATTGACATTTTAACAATATTTATTTTTCCAATCCATGAGGATGTTATGTTTTTCCATATCTTTGTATCTTCTTCAATTTCCTTTATAAGTTTTCTATAGTTTTCAGCATACAGATCTTTTACATCTTTGGTTAGATTTATTCCTAGGTATTTTATGCTTCTTGGTGCAATTGTGAATGGGATCAGTTTCTTTCTTTGTCTTTCTGTTGCTTCATTATAAGTGTATAAGAATGCAACTGATTTCTGTACATTGATTTTGTATCCTGCAACTTCGCTAAATTCATGTATCAGTTCTAGCAGACTTCTGGTGGAGTCTGTCGGATTTTCCATGTATAATATCATGTCATCTGCAAAAAGTGAAGATTTAACTTCATCTTTGCCAATTTGGATGCCTTTGATTTCCTTTTGTTGTCTGATTGCTGATGCTAGAACTTCCAACACTATGTTAAACAAAAGCGGTGAGAGTGGACATCCCTGTCGTGTTCCTGATCTCAGGGAAAAAGCTCTCAGTTTTTCCCCATTGAGGATGATGTTAGCTGTGGGCTTTTCATAAATGGATTTTATGATGTGTAAGTATGTTCCTTCTATCCCGACTTTCTCGAGGGTTTTTATTAAGAAAGGGTGCTGAATTTTGTCAAAGGCCTTTCTGCATCGATTGACAGGATCATATGGTTCTTCTCTTTTAGTTTATTAATGTGATGTATCACATTGATTGATTTGCGAATACTGAAGCAGCCCTGCATCCCAGGAATGAATCCCACTTGATCATGGTGAATAATTCTTTTTATATGCCGTTGAATTCGATTTGCTAGTATCTTTTTGAGAATTTTTGCATCCATATTCATCAGGGATATTGGCCTGTAGCTCTCTTTTTTTACTGGGTCTCTGTCTGGTTTAGGAATCAAAGTAATACTGTCTTCATAGAATGAGTCTGGAAGTTTTCCTTCCCTTTCTATTTTTTGGAATAGCTTGAGAAGGATAGGTATTATCTCTGCTTTAAACGTCTGGTAGAACTCCCCTGGGAAGCCATCTGGTTTGGACTTTTATTTGTTGGGAGATTTTTGATGACTGATTCAATTTCTTCACTGGTTATGGGTCTGTTCAAGCTTTCTATTTCCTTCTGATTGAGTTTGGAAGCATGTGGGTGCTTAGGAATTTGTCCATTTCTTCCAGGTTGTCCAGCTTGTTGGCATATAATTTTTCATAGTATTCCCTGATAATTGTTTGTATCTCTGAGGGATTGGTTGTAATAATTCCATTTTCATTCATGATTTTATCTATTTGGGTCATCTCCCTTTCCTTTTGAGAAGCCTGGCTAGAGGTTTGTCAATTTTGTTTATTTTTTCAAAAAACCAACTCTTGGTTTCGTTGATCTGCTCTACAGTTTTTTTAGATTTTTTATTGTTTATTTCTGCTCTGATCTTTATTATTTCTCTTCTTCTGCTGGGTTTAGGCTGCCTTTGCTGTTCTGCTTCTATTTCCTTTAGGTATGCTGTTAGATTTTGTATTTGGGATTTTTCTTGTTTCTTGAGATAGGCCTGGATTGCAATGTATTTTCCTCTCAGGACTGCCTTTGCTGCATCCCAAAGCATTTGGATTGTTGTATTTTCATTTTCATTTGTTTCCATATATTTTTTAATTTCTTCTCTAATTGTCTGGTTGACCCATTCATTCTTTAGTAGGGTGTTCTTTAACCTCCATGCTTTTGGAGGTTTTCCAGACATTTTCCTGTGGTTGATTTCAAGCTTCATAGCATTGTGGTCTGAAAGTATGCATGGTATGATTTCAATTCTTGTATACTTATGAAGGGCTGTTTTGTGACCCAGTATGTGATCTATCCTGGAGAATGTTCCATGTGCACTCGAGAAGAAAGTATATTCGCTTGTATGTATATATACATACACACACATACATATATACATACACACACACACTACAATTTCTTTATCCATTCATCAGTTGATGGACATTTGGACTCTTTCCACAATTTAGCTATTGTTGACAGTGCTGTTATAAACATTGTGGTGCATGTGCCTGAATCAGCATTTTTTGCAACCTTTGGATAAATACCTTGTACTGCAATTGCTGGGTTGTAGGGTAATTCTGTATTTAATTTTTTGAGGAACGTCCATACTGTTTTCCAGAGTGGCTACACCAGTTTGCATTCCCGCCAACATTGCAAGAGGGTTCCCCTTTTTCCACAGCCTCACCAACATCTGTTATTTCCTGAGTTGTTAATTATAGCCATTCTGACAGGAGTGAGGTGGTATCTCATTGTGGTTTCAATTTGTACTTATCTGATGATGTGTGATGTTTAACATCTTTTCATGTGTCTGTTAGCCATCTGGGTATCTTCTTTGGAAAAGTGTCTCTTCATGTCTTCAACCCATTTCTTCACTGGATTATTTGTTTTTTGGTATTGAGTTTCATAAGTTCTTTATAGATTTTGGATATCAACCCTTTATCTGATATGTCATTTGCAAATATCTTCTACCATTCTGTTGTTTGACTTTTTGTTGATTGTTTCGTTAGCAGTGCAGAAGCTTTTTATGTTGATGAGGTATCAGTGGTTCATTTTGTTTTTATTTCCCTTGCCTCTGGAGACCTGTCTAGTGGAAGTTGCTGTGGGCCAAGGTCAAATAGTTTTTTGCCTGTTTTTATCGTCTAGGATTTTTATGGTTTCCTGTCTCACATTTATGTCTTTCATCCATTTTGAATTTATTTTTGTGTGTGGTATCAGAAAGTGATCCATTTTCATTCTTCTGCATGTCTCTGTCCAGTTTGCATAGCACCAGTGTATATTTTCACACGTACTGCCCAGAAAAGATTGGTCTGTTACATTTTGTAAAAGAAATACAAATCCTGGGGTGCCTGGGTGGCTCACTCTGTTGAGAAGCCAACTCTTGATTTCAGCTTTGGTATTATCCCAGCCCTGGGATGGAACCTCGCATTGGGCTCCATGCTGAGCATGGAACCGGCTTAAGATTCTCTTTCCCTCTCTCTCTCTCCCTCTCTCTCTCCAATTATCTGTCCCTCCCCTCTACTCACATTGCACTCTCCCTCAAATAAAAAATTAGATTATATTTGTGTGTGTGTATGTGTATAAAATTTCTTTTAAAAAGGAGTTGCTTATATAACTCCTTAAAAAGGAGTTCCATATATATATATATATATATATATATATATATATATATATATATATGTATATGGAAGATGAAGACATAGAAGTAAACTCCATAAGGGGGAATACATTAACTTTCTTATGCACTGCTCATATTTCTATAGTATTGTGTATTTAAAAAGAGATTTTAAAAGAGGTATTGAATGAAAGACATTGCCCCTTTTTTCAAGAGTAATAAACCTAATATGAGTCCAGTTGGACAAGATCAGAGAATATGAAAACACCCCCTTAGAAAATTTGATGCAAATATAATGGTTGAGACACTCTTTCATTTTCACTTTTTATTGAGAATACAAATCGGTATTTAAGAATAGATAGATTTTTGATATCTAGGTTTATTACTATAGAAACTGTTAAGGTTCCTTTGGTAAGGTTTTAAATTTTCTTCCAGTTCTATGATTTATACAATTTAGTTTTACTCATGTGAGTGTCAAGATAGTTTTTTGACTTAATTAATTCTTTTGAAATAATGTACAGATTTTTAATTTTCTACATTTAAAATTATATTTTTAGTATTACCATTTATTTAAAAATTTCTATATCAGACTTCCAATATCTAGAAATGTAATCCTTAGATATTTACGCTGCATGTTTTGTAAAAATTTTGCAGCTAAAGAACAAATTGAAAACCATTTGCACTCTAACTATATCTTGGAAGAGTTGTAAAAAGTGATCATGATGATAATATAATAGAAATCTAAAAGTATATGGAATGAATATAAAGAATGAAACCTTGTATGAAAAAAGGACACAAATTTGAGTTAAAGTTAAATTTAACTTTTTAAACACTTTACATTGACTCCTAGATCATATATGAATTCATGGTTTCTGAATCTGTGGCAAAATGTGTTTTTAACAACTTGAAGAGAATATAAATCTTGAATTATACTCTTATTCTTTAAAAAAATTTGTTGTTTAATGTTTATTTATTTTTGAGAGAGAGAGAGAGAGAGAGAGAGCGAGAGCGCACAAGCAGGGGAGGGGCAGAGAGAGAGGGAGACACATAATCCAAAGGAGGCTCCAGGGTTTGAGCTGTCAGCACAGAGCCTGATGCGGGGCTTGATTTCATAACTGTGAGATCATGACCTGAACCGAAGTTGGATGCTTAAGTGACTGAGCCCCACAGGAGTCCCTACTCTTATTTTTTTTAAAAAAATATTTTACCTATAAGTAAAAACTTGAAGAAAGTTAGTATTTTAGTTATGTTTTTATTTCAATTTTAATACCTGAAAAGTAGGCAGTAGTTTTTGGAGAAAAACTTTCTATTTTCAGTAAAGGTGGTATTCACATAAAAATGAAATGACCTAAATGAAATTAAATTATATTTTCAGTATTAGAAATATATTTTAAATAACTTTTTCTCCTTTCAGAGAGGTTTTTTTTTGGTTTTCTTGTGTATTTTTGTTTATTGTTTGTTTTTAGGAGTATGAGGTTCGGTTTTGATGTTTATTTTGTTTTATAGTTCCTAAATGACACAATTTGATATTATTAGAGTCTGGGAGATTTACAAACATAACATTATGATAATCACATTACCAATCACTTTGTATATGATTTTCTTTAAGATCAACATCATATTTCTCTATATTACTTGAAAAAAACCCCTCATTTTCAGCAATTGAAGATAAATTTGTTTTGGCTGAAATACGTAATTTTACTGAGATTTAGAGGAAAAAAATACCTATCTAGTAACATTTTAAATATTGTTTTAACTGTATGTTAAATAACTAAGTATATTTCAACTGAAGTCATTCTAAGTAAAATTCATCTATTTTTATATAACATTCTAAATTGATATCTGTATTTTTCTAGTTTAGAAGTTGAAGGTCTGAATTAAGTGTTTTATAGGAAATCACAACCATGGTAGAGTATCATTTCACTATCAGCCTGGGTATCATTCTCAAGCGTAAAATCAGCAAAACAAATTAGAATAAAAGCCACATGTGAGATATCCATTATGCATTGACATTTAAAATTTCTCCCTTATTTGTATTCAGAATGCTATATTATACAATGCAATATTTATCTGTGATATTTTCTAACCTGACATGATGTATGCATAGTACAAAAAAAGCCGAGGAACTTCTCTAACAGCAAGGAAAATTTCCCCTCCCTAATATAACATGTTTGATAAATGCTTATCTTCTTTTTGCATCCTCTTCTTCTGCAATGTATTTTTTAGTGTTTTGTATTCTTTTTTTTCTCCCTTTCAAGTAGCATAGCACATTTCCAGGCATGCCTTGTCTGCAAAGCCATGTGTAAATTCCCACATCTCACACATTCACAAATTAATCATAGATACACACACTATAAACAAGAGACCTTGATGAGTAGCTTGAGATGTTCTCTAATTTGTGCTTTGATTAACTGACTTTCCCACTTAATTTTAGACTGCATTAAATATCCTAAAGTAATCATTTTAATCTTAAAATTTGCCAGCTGCAAAAACCTGATTTAAAAAAAAATTGAAGTGCTAATGATTTAGTAGCAAACTAAAGAATCTATAAAGAGACAAAAATTCATATTTAATGGCATGGCGAAGTATAAACATTTAGATTAGCTGTATTGTAGTAAAGCTTTTATACCAGTGTTGGCATGAAACATTTCTAGGCTGGTATTAAAATTACATTGTTGTTCTTATTGTATTATGCTCTATTTTGACAAGAGAGTATTTTTCTTTGCTAAATATGGCCCTGCATTTTTCAACCATTTCATACTTACATTAAATGAAGTGTATAAACAGGCATTGATGGTTAAGAAAATTCATTTTAAGGTCTAAACGATACCAAAATACGTTAAAAAAATTAGAAAAAAAATGTTATCCATTAAAACTGGGAAATTTAACTATTTTAGTGAGGCTTCTTAAGAGAATTTTCTGGATCTAGTGTATTTTTTTTATAAAGTTTTTTTTTTAATTTTTTTTTTAACGTTTATTTATTTTTGAGACAGAGAGACAGACTATGAATGGGGGAGGGGCAGAGAGAGAGGGAGACACAGAATCGGAAGCAGGCTCCAGGCTCTGAGCCATCAGCCCAGAGCCTGACGCGGGGCTCGAACTCACGGACCGCGAGATCGTGACCTGGCTGAAGTCGGACGCTTAACCGACTGCGCCACCCAGGCGCCCCTCTAGTTTAAATCTTAATGTTCATTGCATGTATAAATTACATATGGTTTTTTATTTTCATTTTTGCTGCTACCAAACTATGATTTTATGAAACTCGCATAATGTTAACTTTAAATAAAGAAATTAGAGTACCAGAAGCCCCAAATTTCCTCTAATTCTACCATTCTATTATATGTTCCATCAGTGATTAATAGAAACAGTAGCATTTTTAGCTATTTTTAGCAGGTGGACAGTTTATGAAGGTTCAGGAAAGTCCCCTATCACACAGCAATAGGACAGCCAACCAAGTCTTCTGTGACATTTAGAACTTATTAGTTCTTGGGGCACCTGTGTGGCTCAGTTGGTTAAGCGTACAACAATGGCTCAGGTCATGATCTCACGGTTCAAGTGTTCAAGCCCTGCGTCCGGCTCTGCGCTGACAGCATCAGAGCCTGGAGTCTGCTTCGAATTCTGTGTCTCCCTCTCTCTCTATGTCTTTATCTCTCTCTCTTTCTCTCTCTCTTTCTGTTCCTCCCCTACTTGCTCTCTGTCTCTATCAAAAGTAAATAAAGATTAAAAAATAAAAAAGAACATACTAGTTCTTTCCTTCCTCTGCTATCTTTATCATGCAGTAATTTCAATGGAGTTGAAAGGTGAATCAACTGTGTTGAAATGGAATGCCAAAGATTGAGTTTACCTAAATTTTTGACAGATTGAGAGAAATTACCCAGTATTTTCAATAAGTGAACTATATCTTTGAGTCAGTGAGGATTCACTTCTTCCTATATTAATGATTAAGAAGAAAATAAGGAATTTAAGAACAAAAATACAGTCTTATTCTTCATCACAAAGATCTTCCTTAAGCAAGACTCTGACATAGGAGTGGCCAAGTCTGTCATCGTTTCCTGAAGGAAACACTAATATGATTGATTTTGAAATTTAAAAAAAAAGGAAAAAGGAAAAACGTTAAGAACAGAGGATAAGTTAAAAGGTAGAGTTCTAATATTTGATTTCTCCAGTAAATATCTAATACAAATCATAAACTCACTATCTGAGACAAATGGCTAGTTTTCAACTTGCTAGTTTCCTTAAGAATGATTGAACATTCAAAAATGTTTTCAGAAATATGTAAAACAAAGTAGGTTTATTTAACCCTTTATATTGAAAGGTACTCCAGAAGAAATTAGCTGACGTTTATGTATAAAAGCTTAATTCTTGTGTTTATTTCACTTGTATAGTTTATATTAAATAGGAGATTTCAGATCGTAGCCGTAAGTTACACTATTATGTGATGTGTATGTTTTATGTATGTATGTATGTATGTATGTATGTATGTATGTATGAATGTATGTATGTATGTATGTATTTAGAGAGCGAGAGAGAGAGACAGAGAGAGACTGAGAAAGAGAGAATGCTTGTGGGAGGGGCAGAGGGAGAGATACCCAAGGAGGCCCCACACTCAGCAAGGAGTCCAACTTGGAGCTCAACACAGGGCTTGATCTTAAGACCCTGGAATTATGACCTGCATTGCAATCAGAGTGCGGGATGCTGAAAGACTGAGCTACCCAGGCGCCCCATGTATATTTGCCTTGAGTTTTCTGAAAGGGAAGATTCCAATATTGATACACAAAAGTAACTCCTTGCACTTTTAATTTAGGTAAATTATATCCTTATTTGTACATTTATTAGATTCTTAGTACATTTAAAATCTCGAATCATCAAAATGACTAAATGATTTCTACTTTTGAGGTGTATCTATCTACAGAAAAGATTCTTTGTAACAGTTTGAAAACCACAAGAAAAAACCCAAAAAATAATTAGTAGTTTTATGTTCATTTAACTCAAAACTATGATTCTTTAAATTTAAGACTAATGAAAGACTACCATATTTTTAATAGCTGTAGACTATGCAGGTTTTTCCACATATAATTTATTCCCACATGTAATTTATTGAAATATATAAAATATATAATTTTTGCATGTGTGCTGATCATTATATATAGAAGAATAGTCTCCCTTGAACTTGTGTTGAGATAAGGACTGAATGCTGGATGAGGTAGAAGTATAGTATTGAGGGACGAATCAAATTAAGTCCAAAAAGCCCTAGCAATTTGATTCTGCTTCCTTTGGGCTTATCATAATTTGAAAAAGATGTATGCTGAATTTTTGTTCTTTAGAATCATTTATGTGTTAACTGTATATTTTACTAAATGGATTTTTTTGCAACATTTAAGGCAGAAATTTTTTAAGTACTCTAACAGTTTATGAGTATTATCTACAAAAAATTTAAACTGATGTAAAATCTTAAGGAAGTAATTAGAAGATTCCATTGGATTTGTGTTAGATTAGTTTCAGTTACGATTAGGTATAAAAAATATTAAATGTCATTTCCTTTTTAAGAACTTCTCTGTTATTCTCAATGTACACTCAGATTCTCTGAAATTTATCAAATATCTATTAAATATATACTTTGCTTAAAATGTTCTGTAAGGCCTGAACTAGAAATTCCTGAAGGAATTCAATTTAGTAACAAATAATGGACATTTTTTTTTAGAAAGCAATAACAGATGGAATGTTACGTGTCATTAAGAAAATTTAAAGATCCTGCCATGAGAATTAGGAGAATCGAGATATGTTCATTTAAAATATTTTAACTGGATTTGGGAAAACCGTTAATTTGGACACAAATGAGTGGTGGTTCCTGGCTGGCTAAAGAGACAAACATGTATGTTGTATTTGGGAAAGAACAATAAGTATAGAACTTGTACAAAGCAGTTACAGGATATAAGTCTCTAAGATGCTTTCGACCAGATTGTGAAGGACACTAAATGTGGGCTACGTGATTCGAATTTTGTTGATTGGGACCACAGTAACAAAAAAAGTTTTTTTCAGCTGGAGAGTGAAAAAAATAGAGTTGTTTACTGGAAGATTAATCTAATAGACTATTGGCCTTTTCTCCAAACTTTTTCAGTGAATAGAATAAGTCAACTCTTCCATTAGATACGTGTTAAAATGAAGCACATTATTACATTAATTTTTTCCTGTGAATGCCAAGGAATACTTTAAAAGACTCACTTTGGTTTTCTAATTGTGAATTGGAGGTGTCTTGGCCCCAATTTCAAAATTATTATGGGAGTTTGAAGTGCCTAACTGTTTTATGAACCTAAAAAGAGTAACACAACTTGTTAAGGCAGAATTTGTAATATTGTCTGTGAAAACATTGCTGAATTTTGAACCAAATATCATAGGCAGATTTTAGAAATCTCTCTTATGGGTTTGGCCAAACATGTCGTAGTATAAATTCTAGCTGATGCAATGAGCATTCTACCATATGCCAAGTGGCAAAGTTTTACTGCTGGTCTAGCCACTCACTGTTCACATGGAATTGCCTTTCTTCTGCTCTATCCATCTGCTGATTTCCTGGTGGTTCTCTCCCACTGCCATGTCCATCTGTTGGCTACTTGCAGATGCCCTCCTATTGCCCCATGCACCTGTTAAGACTATCCTTCCCAAAATGCAACGCATCTCATCATTACCTACCAAGCTGTAAATTAAATATATATGTTCATATTATTGTGGAAGGATAGATATATGTTTCCCATTGAGGGCCAAAAGAAGTTTAAAACTTGGTCAAGAAGATCATGCAAACAATTCTGTTAAAAAAGCAGTTGATCACAGTGTGACTATAAAATGCTCAGCAAAGACCTTATGAAAAAACACATTTGTGTATCACATTAAAAAAGTTACCCTTGTTTTTTTTCCCTTAGATTCGAGTCACTCTAATTTCTCTACACAGGTAATAGGGAAAACTGATTTGGCTTCTAGAAGCTATTAAATCTTCATCTCTTAATATTTTCTAGTTTAGTAGGATCGTTGTATGTATCTGAAAATTATCTCTCCCCAGGTCAAACACTTGTGTAGGGGTGTGAAGGTGGCAGAATAAGTGAAAAGATAATGTGTTTGGGTTCTGGATTTGCTCTTACTGAACTAAGTGTGGCAGTTGAATGACACAGAATGAAATGAATATAGACTTTTGAAAAGTAACTATCACCTAAAAAAATGTATATACAGATCCTGCTCAAATAGATATTTCAAAGAGACTTAGACATTCTTCTTTAGGTAGCTCCACATTATTTTGCAAGATATTAAAAGGCAACTTGGAAGTTTGAAAGAAAAAACACTACCTTCCTATGGCCAAGAAGTACCTCAGCCCTGAAATAATTAGGTAAAAGAAATGATAAATAATGCTAAAGAAAATAGTAATTTCTGATATGTCAACACGTTTATTTTTGAATACTTTAAATCTTTATGGTTCTTTCAAATTTTTTGCCAACCTTTTTTCATTAAGTGAATCACTCTTGAAGATAATTTGCATGAATAGAATTTATATATGTGTATAGCAACGTATCTTCTTAAATATGTTAATGTGATTTTAAAGTTTTCGATGAGTAAGAAATAAAATCACTCTGACAGAAAGAATAGAGATAGTTATTTCTTAAATGGGCTAAGAAAACCTGTATTTAAACATTTCTTTAAAACATGAATGAAAAGTTTTGTGTATGTGGTAGTGGTTTCTACTATGTACTTCCTTATGTAGGACAAATGTCCAAAATTTCCTGTTGTAGCTGAAGTTGTCATCTGGTTTGGTACCATGTTTATAGTACATTCTAGAAATGAAACTGTCATTATTTTGGTATCTTGTTTTGTAATTAAAAATAAAAGTGAGATCAAGTTATGAGTGGTCTAGTTTTTAGCATCCATTATCTAATCTAACAACTTTAGAAATAATCATCTTAAAATCAATCAAATTGTGTGTTTTATCACTCTACTTGTCTGTTTTTGAAGGTGCGTATTTAATGGTTTGTATTGCTTCATTTGCTAAACGAACACATTTAAAGAATCTACTATATATGCTTGTATATTTGGGTCTGTCTGAAGTTTTATCTTCTTTCATCACTGTAGACTTTTCTTCCTATACACTGAATGAAAAGGATATTTCAATATGCTTACTACAGTATGTATAGACACTATAGATAGCCACAGAACATCTGACAGGGATGTCCTTGTCTGAGCACCATCGTGATTTTTTTCTTTCCATTTCAGCCTGAACTTTGATACTGAGGTGAAGTGGTTCAGCTATATTATCACTTTTACATTCCCCGGAGTATATATTTTTTTCTTTTTGACTTGAGGAAATTTTTAAAAGAAGAAAAAAGTAAAAGTGGAGAAGCAGTAAACCAATACTGAGGAATACATTACATATTAATTTGGTAACATTTATATCCATACCATATACTTTCATACATATATATATGCATATGTATTTATATACAAGTATCAATTTACAAATAATATACAGTATGCCTTCAAGGTAATTTTGACATTAATTTGCAATAGTGAGTAGTATAAATGCCTTAGCTTGGAGACAACATGTTTCACTCGTGGCTTTGGCTATTTGTCTTCTTCCCTTATTCTAATAATCATAAACTGTTCTTCTTTACCCCATATTGATCTACGTCATTCAAGCTCAGAAGGGTCATTTTTTCAGGTCAGAGCTGAAATGGTAATCATCACTAAAGCCTTGCCTACTACATTTGCTCAAAATTTAGTTCCTATACCTACATGACTTTAAACATTGACTATACAAACTTCTTATTCATTCATTTCTATTGCTAGATATTTTTCTCTTCCTATTTGCTATGTGCATAAATTCTGCCACAGCAGGAAAAGTAGTTTGTTTCTACTCCTAATGTGAATGTGTTTTGCTTATATTTTCTGTAAAGTTTCTGGGGAATACCTTTCATAAAAGACCTCTGATATTTATAAAAGACCTTTGGCAGTTCTTGCAGAAAGTGTTGTTATGAAGTATTCTGGCTAATGCATGAAATTAATTATCTTAGGCCAAGTGCTACCTGGAAGACTGTCTCCAGTTCCTTTTCATCTCTTTCAGTGGCTTTCTGTATTTTACGTTTGAAGATCTCCTTGGATTCAGACTATAGAAATACAAATTATCAGCTTGGGATGCCTGGATTTTACTATTTAAATACATATGGGTTTTACAAAAGGCTTCCCCAAATCAGTTACATATCAGTCATTCCTGGATTTGGGGAAAGATTAAAGAGCATATGTCCCATCTATCCCAGGCACAAATGGTGACTTTTTAGACTCTGTTCAGAAAGTATTGTTACTAGTAAATGTTTAATAAATATAATTGTTCTTAATAAGTCCTATAATAATTATAATATAATTAATATTAACCTCATTGTTTGAATCATATATTAGAAAAGCTTTAAAATAATTTTCATAGTGTGGGTTTTTTTTTTAATGTCACTATGTGTGTGCCATGTGGACACTGCCTGTGTCAAAAAAGTCGTAATAAGGTAATAAGTAATTGAGAGAGTAAAGTTAGCACTCTAATTTTACATAAAACACTTTCCTTAGAAAAATCATGTCCGAATAATTAAATTCAGTCACTATGCTTATGAATGAGGAATTTAAGTTAGTGTGTGAAGGAAGTTTTATCCGCGTGTATTGGATATGTAACTGAAATACAAAGAAAATAAATATTAGCAACAACAATAACAACAAAATATCAATTAAGATGACAGTATAAAAGTATTTACAAAGTCAGGGAAAGAATGGATATGCTGTCACCTACTAGAGCCAGAATAAATTATTAGATCTATTATATTATTTTATAATTTTGAAATTTGTCATATTTCTAAACCTTTCTGTCTACATTTTACATACAAAGATCTAGAAAAATAGTTGTGATATCTAGATATATAGATATGTACTTTACAAAACAGAACACATATACTCTTTGAAAAATTTCAGAATTTATCATAGAGAGTAATATGCATTAGTGACATCATTGGTATGTTCCCATTTTTGTATGTTACAAGCGTGTGTGTGTGTGTGTGTGTGTGTGTAATTACCCCTTCAATTTAAACCATACCTTGTAATCTTGAGCTAAGGGTGTGCTACTAAAAGTTCTCTAAATTAATCTCATCAAATTGAATCTAAATGACAGTTCCCCAATGTATATGATTAACAGATTTACTTATTTATTTGTTTGTTTGTTTATTGTATTTGAGTATAGTTGACACACAATGTTACGTTAGTTTCAGGTGTGTAACACAGCAATCCAACTTCCCTATACATCATGCTGTGCTCGCTACAAGTCTACCTACCATCTGTTGCCATAAAACATTGTTGCAATACCATTGACTCTATTCCCCATGCTGTACCTTTGATTCTTATGACTTATTCCATTACTGGAAGCCTATATCTCCCACACTCTGTCACTCGTTTTGCCAATCCTTCTGTTCCCCTTCCCTCTGGCACCATCAGTTTTCTTTATTTATTGGTCTGGTCTACTTTTTGTTTGTTTATTCATTTGTTTTTTTGTTGTTGTTGTGTTTTGTTTCTAGATTCCACATGAGTGAAATCATATGGTATTTGTTTTTGTCTGTCTGAATTACTTAGCATAATATCCTCTGGATCCATCAGTGTTGCAAATGGCAAGATCTCATAAATTTTTTATGGTTATGCAATATCCCATGATATGTATATACCATATCTTCTTCATCCATTCATCTGTTGACAGACATGTACTTTGCTTCCATATCTTAGAAGTTGTAAATAATGCTGCAATAAACATTGGGGTGCATATATACTTTCTAAGTAGTGTGTTTGTTTTCTTTGGTCAATACCCAGTAGTGCAATTACTGGATCATATGGTATTTCAGTTTTTAATTTTTTGAAAAAAACTCCATATTGTTTTCCACAATGGCTGTGTCAATTTGCATGCCCACCAACAATGCACAAGGGTTTCTTTTTCTCCACATTCTCACCAACACTTGTTATTCCTTGTCTTTTTGATTTTAGCCATTCTGGCAGGTGTAAGATAATACCTCATTATGGTTTTGATTTGCATTTGCCTGATGATTAGTCATGTTGAGCATCTTTTCATGTGTCTTTTGACACATGTCTGTGGAGAAATGTCAGTTGGGTTCCTCTGCTCAATTTTTAATCAGATGGTTTGTGGTTTTGCTGTTGAGGTAGAGGTGTGTGTGTGTGTGTGTGTGTGTGTGTGTGTGTGTGTGTGTGTAAATTCTTACTGGATATATCACTTGCAGATATCCTCTCCCATTCATTACGTTGTCTGCTTTTTGTTTTGTGGTTGGTTTCTTTTGTTGTGCAAATGCTTTTTATTTTGATGTAGTCTCAGTAGTTTATTTTTGCTTTTGTTTCCCTTGCCTTAGAAGACATATCTAGAGATATGTTGCTACAGCCAATGTCAGAGAAATTACTGCCAGTGCTCTCTTCTAGGATTTTTATGGTGTCAGGTATCACATTTAAGTCTTTAATCCATTTTGAGTTTATTTTGTGTATGATGTGAGAAAGTGGTCTGGTTTCATTCTTTTTACCTAGCTGTCCAGTTTTCCCAGGACCGTTTGTTGAAGACAGTGTCTTTCCCTATTGCATTTTCTTTTCCTCCTTTGTTGTAGATGAATTGACCATCTAAGTGTGGATTTATTTATGGGTTATCTGTTCTGTTCTATTGATCTATGTGTCTGTTTTTGTGCCAGTACAATACTGTTTTGATTGCTAGAGCTTTGTAGTATTCTAAGAGGCCCACATTACCCTGATACCAAACTAGACAAAGACACCATAAAAAAAGAAAACTACAGGCCTGTACCCCTAATATTGCGTAACTTGAAAGTAATTGAGACAAAAAAGAATTACAAAAACCGGAAATGTAACTGCTTTGTGTCAGTGGCATAAGAACAGTTTATTAGTAATTCTTTCTACAGCTATAATAGTATGTGATTCTTGATCAGTATTTAATTTTGAGTATAGTTGCATTGTTTCAAAGCTTACTAAATGATTTTAACTTTTACATAAAATGAAGTTGCATTTAAATATAGAATCCTACTTATTCCTACCCTTTTCTCTGCCTCCCATTCTGCTCCAAGTTCTTTCCTGCTATTTCCACTTACATCACATCCTGATGAATAAATGTGCTATCTACTTCACATCATGCCTCACTGCCATCTCATTATTATATGTAAATATAATCAAAGGCTTCATTTCCTACAAAATAAGAGATAAGAGTCACTATTCCTTAGAGAACTTCATTAATCTATCATTTTGCAACCTGGACAAATTTGAAAGACCAGAAGCATCAATCACTTGTGCTCATGTTTGGTATATGCTGTAGTTTTTATAGAGCAATCCAGCATTCAGTTGCCAGTCTATATTTTCCTACTTAAGCATCTAGAGAGAAAAAAAAAAAAGATTATACACCTACTAGGAACACCCACAAGGTGCCTGGGTATCTCAGTTGGTTAAGCATCCAACTTCAGCTTAGGTCAGGAGCTCACAGTTCATGAGTTTACGCCCCACGTTGGGCTCAGTGCTGACTGCTGGGAGCCTGACGCTTTCTCCGGATTCTGTGTCTCCCTCTCTCTCTGCCTCTTCCCTGCTCATGCTCTGTCTTTCTGTGTCTTAAAAAAAAAAAAAAAAAAAAAAAAAAACATTAAAATAATTTTGAAAGAAACGAGCGTGCGTGTGCGTGCGCGCGCGCACACACACACACAGAAATCTATACCTCTGAATATATATGTAAATATTTTAGATATATTTCATACCCTTCCCAAAGTATTTTATTTCGGTAAAGTTGGATACCTCATCAATAATGAAGTTGTAGCCTTAAGCACCTTTAAAAAAAATAGGGTAAAAATGAACGAATTTAAAATATGTACACTTTGTGTTCTAGCAATCTAAAATGTCTCAATTTACTCTTTCTCCTTTATTTTTCAATAGGAATTCTATTTGAGGTTATTTAAATAGGTCTTGAATCCTAATTCATCCATGAATGTTGTGAAAATATTAAGTAGTATCTTTATTCATTCAAAAACTAAATGAACTAAGCATAAACACAGCTAAAATTTAATTTTTAAACATGTCTTAAAAGATAAACTAGTGTATTGCGTTTGTTTTAAAAATGAATTCTAATGTTTTATTTTTGGTCCTAACCAATATTGTGTTCCATGTTTTATGAGTTAAGTATCAGAGGTAATTTAGGTACTTAGAATCAAAGAATATCATAGATATTTATTGTTTTGTAATGAGGTGGTATAAGTATAAAAGTCTTATGCAAACCTGTGCAAGCGATCGTCTGAGACAGTTAAAATTGTCACAGTTTGAGTTTGATGTATTTATATATATCATATACATTATTTTCTATTTTATACACTAATATATGTCAGTAGTCTTTTTTAAAATCTTATTTCCAGTGCAGGTAACTTACAGTATTATATTGGTTCCAGGCGTACAGTGTAGTGATTTCAACAGTTCATGTGTTACTCACTGCTCATCATAAGGGTACTTTTAATCCCCTTTATTTCACCCATCTCCTCCCCCCTTACATTAACCATCTGTTTCTTCTGTCCAGTTAACAGTCTGTTTCTCTCTCTCTCTCTCTATCTGTGTTTTCCCTTTGTTTACCCTTTTGTTTCTGAAGTTTCATATATGAGTGAAATTATATGGTATTTGTCTTTGTCTCAGTGGCTTATTTCACTTAGCATTATACTCTCTAGATCTACCCATGTTGTTGGAAATAGCAAGATTTCATTCTTTCTTATGGCTGAATAATATTCCATTGTGGTGTGTGTGTGTGTGTGTGTGTGTGTGTGTGTGTGTGTACACACCACATCTTCTTTATCCATTCATCTACCAGTGGACACTAGGGCCACTTGCATAATTAGGCTATCGTAAATAGTGCTACAGTAAATGTAGTGTACATATATTCCTTCACAATAGTGTTTTTGTATTTGTAAATAGTAGTGTGATTACTAACTTGTAGGGTTGTTTTATTTTTAACTTTTTGAAGAATCTCCATAGTGTTTTCCAAAGTGGCTGCTCCAGTTTGCATTCCCACCAATAGTACACAAGGGTTTGTTTTTCTCCACATCCTCGTGAATACTTGCTCTTTCTTGAGTTTTTGATTTTAGCCATTCTTGCAGGTGTGAGGTGATAGGTCAGTGTGATTTTGATTTTCATTTCTCTGATGATAAGTGATGATGAAAATCTTTTCATGTGTCTGTTTGCCATGTGTATGTCTTTGAAGACATTTCTTTGAAGAAATGTCTCTTCATGTCTTCTACCCATTTTGTAAGTAGTTATTAATTTTTTTGGTATACAGTTGTATGAGTTCTTTATATATTTCTGATATATTTTGATATTAACCCCTTATCGGATTTATCATTGCAAATATCTTCTCTCATTCAGTAGGTTGTCTTTTTGTTTTGTTGGTTGTTTCCTCTGCTGTGCAGAAGCTTTTTGTTTGTATGTAGTCCTGATAGTTTACTTTTGTTTTTGTTTTTTCTCTTGCCTCAGGAGACATATCTAGAAAGATGTTGTTATGGCCAATGGCCAATGTCTGAGAAATTACTAACTGTGCTCTCTTCTAGGCTTTTATGGTTTCAGGTCGCACATTTAGGTCCTTAATCGATTTCACCTTTATTTTTGTGTATGATGTAAGAAAGTGGTCCAGTTTCATTCTTTTGCATGTAGCTGTACAGTTTTCCCAGCATCATTTGTTGCACAGGCTTTTTCACATTGCCATCTTGCCTCTTTTTTTTAAAGATTAATTGACCATATAATTGTGGGTTTATTTCTGGGATTTCTATTTTGTTTTAAATCTCTGTGTCCATTTTTGTGCCAGTACCATATTGTTTTGATTACTGTAGCTTCATAATACAACTTGAAATCTGGAATTATGATACCTCCAGTTTTGTTTTGTTTTTTTTTTAAAGATTGCTTTGTTTGATAAGGGTCTGTTGTGGTTCTATACTCCTTTAGGGTTGTTCTAGTTATGTGAAAAATGTTATTGGTATTTTGATAGGGATTGAATTAAATCTATAAATTGCTTTGGTCACTATAGACATTTTAACAATGTTTGTTCTTCCAATCCGTAAGCATGGAATACCTTTCCATTTGTTTGTGTCATCTTGAATTTCTTTCATTGATGTATAGTAGTTTTCAGAGTACAGGTCCTTCACCTCTTTGGTTATGTGTATTCCTAGGTATTTTCTTATTTTTGGTATAATTGTAAATGGGATTGTTTTCTTAATTTCTCCTTCTGCTTCATTATTAGTGTTCAAAAATGCTATGGGTTTCTGTACACTGATTTGTACCCTGTGACTTTACTGAATTAATTTATCAGTTCTAGTAGTTTTCTGGTGGAGTCTTAGGGTTTTCTATCTATAGTATCATATCTACAAATAGTGAATTTTTTACTTCTTCCTTACCAATTTGGATGCTTTTCATTTTTTTGTGTGATTGCTGTGACTAGGACTTCCAGTACTATATTGAATAAAAGTGGTGCGAGTGGACATCCTTCTCCTGTTCCTGACCTTATGGGAAAAACTCTTAGTTTTTCTCCATTGAGTATGATATTTGCTGTGAGTTTTTGATATAAGGCCTTTATCATGTTGAGGTATTTTTCTCTAAGCCTACTTTGTTGAGGGCTTTTTATCATGAATCAGTGTTATACTTTGTCAAATACTTTTTCTGCATCTACTGAAAGAATCACATGGGTTGTATCCTTTTTCCTTTGATGTGTCGTATCGTATTTATTGATTTATGAATATTGAACCACACTTGCGTCTCAGGAATAAATCCAACTTGATTGTGGTGACTGTATTTTTAAATGTATTGTTGGATTCAGTTAGCCAAAATTGCGTCAGGGATTTTGTCATCTATGTTCATCAGAGATATTAGCCTATAGTTCTCTTTTTTTGCGGTATCTTTATTTGGTTTTAGTGTCAGGGTAATGTAGGCATCAAAGAATGAATTTGAAAGTTTTCCTTCATCTTTTAATATTTGAAATAGTTTGAGAAGATTAGGTATTCACTCTTTAAATGTTTGGTAAAATTCATCTGTGAAGCCATTTGGTTTTGTACTTTTGTTTTTTGGGAGTTTATTGGTTACTGAATCAGTTTTATTGCTGGTAATCAATCTGTTCAAATTTTCTTTCTTCCTGCTTTGGTTTTGGTAGGTTATATGTTTCTATGGTTTCATTCTTTTCCCCTAGGTTGTCCAATTTTTTGGCATGTAATTTGTCATACTATTCTCTTACAATCGTCTATAATTCTGTGGTATCCGTAGTTATTTCTCCTCTTCCATTTGTGATTTTATTTGAATCCTCTCTCTCATTATTTGTTTGTTTGTTTGTTTGTTTAGTCCGGCTAAAGGTTTACCAATTTGTTGATCTTTTCAAAGAACCAGCTCCTGATTTCATGTGTGTGTGTGTGTGTGTGTGTGTGTGTGTGTGTGTGTGTGTATCTCAGATATATCATATATGACATATATGATATATCTGATATATATATGATATATATATCAGATATATATCAGATATATCATATATGATATATATATACATATATATATATACACATATATATATATATATATGATACACACACACACACACACATATTAGCTTCTGTATCATTTATTTCTGCTCTCATCTTTATTATTTCCTTCCTTATGGTTTTAGGTTGTTTTTTTTTCCCCCCCTAGCTCTTTTAGATGTAAGGTTAGGTGTATCTTTAATATTTTTCTTGCTTCTTTATGTAGGCCTGTATCACTATAAACTTCCTGTTTAGAACAGCTTTTGCTTTATCCCAGAAATTTTGTACCATTATGTTTTCATAAGTAGTCTTTGTTGAAGTAGATCGTCTAGTTACAGAATTATGAAGAATATTATTAACCAAGTCCAAATGCTCTGATACTTATTATTGATTTTCTATAATCATTTTGCATATTACATATTTATCACATATAATAATATAATATGTTTACATATCAATAGAACAGTATTAATAGTTTTAATTATTTTATATAATAGATTTATTACTATTCTATATACTTATTACTGATTTGGTTTTGTGTGCATGTCTTCCTATATTTCTAATTGTCTTGTGTATTTATGTTTACATATAGGCCCAGAATCATGATGTGTACTATTAGAGAAAGTGTGTTAGATTGTTCAGTAGGGAAAATATTTTCTACCCCTTGTAGAACTAAAAAACATGTCACTGGGCTACTCTGTATTGCTTATATTTCAGTGACACAAATATTTTATACATTCCCATTTATTTACCCCATTGCTTGGTAAATCTATTCATTGTCTTTAGGCCCAATTTAACATTGTTTTCAGCTGAAAGTTACAACTTGGTACAACAGTAGGTTACTTGTTGTTTCTTGATATGGTGATGCAAGGTATTTGGGAATTTAGTCAGGGTTTAACTCTTGACTTCCTTAATGCAATGGCTTGTTCTTCAGGTTTGACTCCATATAGTTACAAAGGGGTTAATATGGTTTCAGGAATCACATTGTAACAAAAATAACCAGCTGAAGACCACAGATATTTCTTCTTGAAAGTCTCATTTTACTTAGAAGGAAAAGCTTTACCTAAAGATAAACACATATTCCCCATCATGTCTTATTCTTCTATAGTGGGCCAGATGATCATTTCCTGTTATGCCAGAACTAAAGAGGAGGCTGGTGAATAAAATATTTGGCTTCTTAACCTCTGTGTTTGGAGATAGGTTGGGATAATAAGAAGGAAGCTTTGGGTGGGTTCCAAAACAAGTTCACAGTATTTTGGTTCACAATCAAGAGTACATGCCACTGTTCTTTCCGTTGGCCCTGTACATGTACTACACTGTTTGTACTTGCAAAAAACATTTTTATTGTCAAAATGAGACAAATGAAAATGCTATTTAATCACTACATTCAGCTTTAGTACGAATTTTTATTTGAAAGCCAACTAAAAGAATTCTAGAAAATTTCAGCAGAAAAAAAATGTTTTAAAAGTATATGTGGTACTTCAAAGTATTTCTAAGAAGAGCAGAATCATGGTTGAAAATCATGCAGGCTAGAACAGTGCCTCAAAGCATATCACAGAACTGGTCCAGTGAAGACATCACTGTTTTCACTCGGCTGAACATACAGCTGCAATCATCAGCACTAGATACTGTTGTCTGCCATTCAGAGAGCTACCATTGATATCTTTGGAACCCGTATGTCTGTATTTGCCTCTCAGAGCAGCATTCTCACCAGGGTATGCATGGAGTGCATGCTCTTTCTGTTAGTTCACAAAACTAGCTTCTGATCAAAAGCCTCAGGTGGTCGAACCTAAATGTACTACCCAAGAAGTGTGCTTCTGCTATGCTACAAGAGGTTGGGAAAATGAGTAGTTGGAATTTTCAGACCGTATATTATGAGGAGTGTTCTTTATAATGGGGGATAACTTAACATATGGACAATCAAAAAATATGACAGGTATCTACAACAGTGGGATTGAGAAGTAATCTTAATGAAAGATATGAATAGTATCTGAGAAAGGGTAGTAGTATTCAAGATCAATAATATGACAGTCTCTTTAAAATTCATTTTAGGAGCGCCTGGGTGGCTCAGTCGGTTGAGCACCCGACTTCTGCTCAGGTCATGATCTCACAGTCCATGGGTTCCAGCCCCGCATCGGCTCTGTGCTGACAGCTCAGAGCCTGGAGCCTACTTTGGATTCTGTGTCTCCCTCTCTCTGCCCCTCCGCTGCTCATGCTCTGTCTCTCTCTGTCTCAAAAATAAATAAAAACATTTAAAAAAAATAGAGGAACTTAAAATTCATTTTAATGACAAATTCAGGTAAAAGTCTAGGAGACAAGGATGCCTTGTATAATACTACCTACAAGGAATTATATTTTGCTTTGTTGATTAATTTAGAGTCTGGCATGATGTTCAGGATTTTAATTATTATTTTACCTCATATGCAAAAATAATACTATAAACCAGTCTATAGTTAGTTGCATCCATCCTTTAGACAATTTAAAAATTGACAATTCTTAAGAATATTACATTTAAGGTTGGTGGAGGGGGGTAGATGATATAGGTTAAGGGGATTAAGAATGCACTAATCATGATGAGCAGTGAGTAAGGTATAGAATTGTTGAATTGTTATGTTTTAAATTTTAAATATTTATTTTTGAAAGAGAAACAGCACTTGAGCAGGGGAGGGGCAGAGACAGAGGGAGACACAGAATCTGAAACAGGCTCCGGGTTCTGAGGTGTCAGCACAGAGCCTGGCGTGGGTCTTGATCTCATGAACCGTGTGATCATCTTCTGAGCCAAAGTCAGATGCTTAACTGACTGATCCACCCAGGAGCCCCTAGAATTGTTGAATTATTATATTGTACACCTGAAACAATATATAACACTGCAATGTTAATTTGAATTAAAAAAATAAAAATTAATATCACCTAAGATTATAATAATCAATATAAATTAAAAGATTCCTATGTTAAAAAGTAGGTTTATTGATTAGTGATGAAGTATGTTTTTGAATAACAAATATATTTATAAAATGTAAAAAAAAAAGTGGTACATTTGGAAAAGAGTATATTGATACAAAATAAAATCAAGAATACTTATAGATACCAAATTGGTAGACAGATGGTCACAAGACTGGTTATATTTATCTGGGCCATTCACTTAGTGCATGATGGTACTTGTCTAAATTGTGTCAACACTCTAATAATACACAAATGTGAAATAAAAAAATTTTACTACCCATCATTAATCTCCCTTACCAATAAATAAGTGTCCAATCAGACTTGTGAAAGGTGTGTGATACCTCCAGAATGCATTTCAATAATAAAAGTAAAATGAGATCTATAAAAAAAGAAAATTTCTATTTTTCTATTTTGCTACTAGTGATTGATTAAATGTAGAATTTGGCTCAACTCTGCTAAAATGTTCTCTAGAGATCTTATTAAAGATTTATGGTATAGAGTTGATGTTTAAGTAATACATTTTCTAAGTTTATTGTTCTAGGTTTTCAGATTCCCATGTTAATTTTTTTTTCAATTTTTTAAATTCACAGTAGCAGGGTTGATTGCACATTGCTGTGCCGAAGCTGTTTCTAGTGAGGTAGTGAATACTGCCACTATGTTCAACAATATTTTTCACATTCTGAAGTTCACATTTTCACTTCTCCATGTTCTCATATCACATCTTTTTCTTCTAGTGACTATTAAGAAATAATGCTAACACAGCAACCATGTGTAAACACATTTCCTAGTTTGTAATAACATCTATAATACATCAAAAAATGAGTTAATGTTTTGGTGTGCTACTTTATTTTAATTTATTTTTGGGTCCCTAAAAAGGTACTTCTGCTCAAGGTTGGCATTAATAATGCTTTTTTGTATGTAAATACTTAGTAAGATTTTTCTGTGTAACGGGTTTTGGTTTGGTCAGTATACCTATTTATGCATTGTCTCAATGACCTCCCTCAGTGATGAGTTCTGCTTAACTTTTCCAAGATAATTTCCTCTGTGTTCTCATATGATGCCATCTCTGAAGGTTTCCTGGGTGCATTCTCTACAAACTTTTTTTTTTTTAATTTTTTAATGTTTATTTATTTTTGAGACAGAGAGAGACAGAGCATGAATGGGGGAGGGGCAGAGAGAGAGGGAGACACAGAATCGGAAGCAGGCTCAAGGCTCTGAGCCATCAGCCCAGAGCCTGACGCGGGGCTTGAACTCATGAACCGTGAGATCGTGACCTGAGCTGAAGTCGGACCCTCAACCGACTGAGCCACCCAGGCGCCCCTCTACAAACTATTTTGATGTGACTTAATTGGGAAAGAGGTGAAAATAATACTTTTTAACTATGTCTTCAATTATCAATTACTTTCTGAAGTTCATTATTTTTCCCTTTTGTAATTGTGATCTCTTCAGAAATTAGACTCTCAACTTTTATTGAGAGTCAATATATGAAAATAGCTATACTGAGATTTTTCTTAATATTCAGATTTAGAGTCTTGAATATTTAGTATAGTAGATCTATGGATGAAGATAAGAAAGACTATTAGGAAGGAAAAAAGTTGATAAAAAGACCATTTATTAAACACTTATTGTAAGAAAGATTATATGATTTACCTTAAGGTCACATGATATTTCTGGGAATTAAACTAAAACAAACAAAATATCAATATCTGGAGCTTTTTCTTCTGTGTCATTTTATAGTAACTTAGACATGAACTTCTATTTGCACGTCTGTAGACATATGTTGTTCATTTAATAGTTCCGTACACTCAAAAGATGATCAGAATGTTTCCTAAGTTGAATGATGTTTGGAAATAATGTAAGAACAACAACCACCAAAAAAAAATGAGCAACTAGAATCTTTTTCTTCATGAAATATGGAGTATTATAATATGAAATTGGATCAGTTAAAACCCCGAGAATTTCAAGGTTTGGCAGAAGAGTTTAATTCTCTTTCATTCTATAGTCCTATGTTAATTGGATGGCAGGTAGTCTCCTCTTAAATCATTACTTAATGATGACCCAGACACCTTCCATTATAAATACTTGGTCTTTTAGGTTATAATGGAATGGCAAATGTAAAGATCATAATGCAGTGAGGTTAATGACCATCTCCAGAATTAGTGTGCACCCCTTCTGCCCACATCTTATTGTCTAGAACCCAATCATGTGGCCCCAATATAAATACATGGAATGTTGGGAAATATGGGCTTCCTATGTGTCCAAGAGACAAAGGCTGATGTACTATTTTTGTCTACCATATATGGCTAACAAGGTTACATACAAATAAGGATTATCTCTGTATGATCTATAACCTATTTGTTTATATTAGTAAATTGAATATAGATTGACTTAGAAAAAATGGCATTACCTCTATGGAATGTTTCATAAAATCTTAATCACATTTAATATAAAAATAATAAAGTATTTCATTCCTAAGTCTGCTGCCATTCTGCTTCTTCCACGATTACTGTTAAGACTCTGCACCAGATACTGTGGTTATTGGGTGACCAAATTTCCTAGTACAAATTATAGACCAGGATTTACTAGATAGTATTTCCTGTATGATGGAGACTGTAAGACTGTTATTTTAATAAATATCTCTTGATATTGCTTCAGTGTAAAATGTGACGACCATGATTTTATGGGATAGTATCTTTTCACTCAATAGTAATATATAAATTTGTATCACTTTTTGGCCAGCATATGTTTAAGTATTTTCTGAGTTTTAAATCAATTAACCAAGGGTCAGTTCCACATCATCATAAGGAAATAAAAGCTATTAATTCATTAGAATTACATCTTTTCTGGAATCAAAGCAGTGTTTAAGCCATGCTTATGTAAGATGTTAACATTAGGGGAAACTGAGTAAGTAATAAATGGAAATTCTCTGTACTATCATTGTAACTTTTCTATAAATCTGAAATTATTCCAAATTATAAGTTTTATTGAAGAAAAAATGGTGCTTAAAGTAATACCACAATCTTAAATGCATTTTAAAGCACATTTCTATTCATAAGTATTTATTGACTACTTATAGAGAATAGCATAATACCAATAGTTAAAAACGTCTTCAGACATTCCTTTAGCTTTTTGGTAACGTGTTTTGTAAGCTGGAAAAGAAAACTAATACAAAAGTGTATCAAGGATCTAATAACTTATCTTTCTAACTTGATTTTTCTAATTTTAATGAATCATTCAAAAAGAATCCAAAAGAATCTTTCTAAAGTATGACATTATTAGATTATTTATAATCTTCCTGCTTACCTCCCCAGTCATCATCTTGCCACTTTTTCCTTAAACACTCTCCTCTATGGCAATGAATACGTTCATTTCCCCAAATACCCCCATGCTTCCTTATGTCTCTGATCTGTTAGTTCTCCATCTGTGATGCTATGCTTTTCTCCCTACTGTCACTATGTAGCCTGCCTCACATCCATTTTCACTGGTCTTTGGCTGTTTTCTGTACATCATTTGGGGCTGAGTTTTCACATTACCTTTCTAATCAACACAATCTCCTTTTGAACTGCTTCAGGGTGAGATTATATATGTTCTACCTCAGTCTCTTTCAAGCATGTTTTATCATATTATGAAAGTAAGTATTGATTATATTCGACTTTCCCACTAGACTAGGCACTTTATGTAAAAGGAGTCTACATTATTGTGTTCCCAGTGGGTAGCACAGTCTCTGCTACATAGTAGGAGGTTAGTAACTGATTTGATTACTAAATGAATGAATGAAAAATTGCAGAATGTGCAGTGGATTTTTTATCTTGAAGGAAAATGTTCTGAAAGACATACATGTTGTACTGAATTAAGGTTTAGGGACAATGTACTTTGTATCCTCTGTATCTAGGGCATCTTGATCAAAAGCTCCAAAGCAAGTAATGGTAATAAATCAATATTGGGAAGTTCAGGAGAAGAATAAAATACAAAGGAATAAAAGAAAGTGATGTTTGAGGCATAATAGAAGGGGTAGAATAGGAGTTTAATAAAAGAATATATTTTTGAGTTAAACCTTAGAAACCATACTTATATAGAAGAACATTTTGATTCAGAAATATTCAGTGACATCACATATATATTTGTATGTCATATATATATAATTATATATATATATATATATATATATATATATATATATAATTTTTTTCATTCTACCAGTAGAAGTTGTAGGTAGAATGAAAGAATGATACTGGTTCCCAATGCACTTGAGTTTTTGATTCTCATTCCCCTGCTCATTTTCATTATCTCAAGCTGACAGAAGTTCACTTTATGGCTGTTATCATGGATAGTTTGAGGAAAGGAATTACATGAAAATGACCTGAGCAGACAAGTAAATACTTAAACTGAGACTTAATTTTTCCAAGATTACCTGTTTTGTATTATGAAACATTTCTCAACCTGGTAAGATTTGAACATGTGATGAAAGCCCCTTTCGTTGCAAAGTGTGAAATGTGATAGTTTGAATTCATTCATAATTTTATGTTTAAATTGGAGCTATCGAGAATTTTACCACATAGACTTCATCTTTGATTTCTGATTCCAAGTCAGTTCAAAAGACCAACAGGCCTCAAGACTTACTATCTATAAGTGACCATCCAGAATTGAGAGAAGAAGAGTCAGTCCAGTCCAGACAAAGGTGAACACTGGAAAACTTGTGCAATAGCCAAGTTTTCCTTTCATCTCTTTACTCTGAGTAGTTTTTCTTGTTCCTTGTAACTTTCTTCTCACTTTCCCCTTACATCTCAAAAGATACTCAACACCATACCCCTTCAATTAGAACCATACCCCGACTTTCTCTGTCCTCATGTTAACCCCTTTGAAGTGTTATCCCTAATCCAAAATTACTTTCTTTACACAGCCTTCACATTTCTCACATCTTTGCTATACAGCTATTAGGAAGAAATTGAGTTAAGGCCTTAAAGTAGGTTTTAATGATTTGTATATCTTTACCCTATCCTCCACAGTATCTCCTGCCCCAGAAAGTCATATTTAAAATTTTGTTTAGTGTTTATTTATTTTTGAGAGAGAGAGAGAGAGAGACAGAGTGTGAGCATGGGAGGGGCAGAGAGAGTGGAGACACAGAATTGGAAGCAGGTTCCAGGCTCTGAGCTGTCAGCACAGAGCCCAACATGGGACTCGAAGTCACAAACCATGAGATCATGACCTGAGCCCAAGTGGGGATGCTCAACTGACTGAGCCACCCAAGCGCCCCAGAAAGTCATGTTTTAAATAGAGTATGCATGTAACTTAGGGGAATTTCTAACTAGTTCAATTTCAGAAAGAGAAATACAGTATTAGAAAAAAAAAAAAACATTTTGGATACCAGTGCAATCATTTGTATAGACCTCCCTTGCATGGGAGTTTACCTGTAGGGTAATTTTTCCTAAGGTAGCTGTTCTGATTTGAGGGAATGGACAGGATTTGTATCAACAGTATTGATAGGGTCCTAGTCTACTAGGATACCGGATGAAAACTTACAGGGGTTTGAGGTTCAACTTCCTCAGTGTTTCAACATTAAAAACTGTCCTCTGTTAAAAATCACTTTTTGAAAATAATTCTTCATATTAGATTTTTCTGTCCATATACTTCAAAAAACACTGGTTCTTGTATTGAATAAGATGACTTTTTTTAAAGTTTATGTATTTATTTTGAGAGAAACACAGATACCATGAGTTGTGGGAGGGAGTAGAGCCTGAGACAGGGCTTGAACTCCCCGAAACATGTGATTATGACCTACAATGAAACCAAGAGTCAGACCCTTAACTGACTGATCCACCCAGGCACCCCTGACAAAAATGACGTTTAAACAGACCTTTGAGATAGTGGTATAATGGCCTCTGGTGTGTGTGTGTGTGTGTGTGTGTGTGTGTGTGTGTGTGTGTGTGTGTGTGTGTATGTGTGTTGTATGCATGGGGATAGGGAATATTACACTGAGGAGGAATGGGAAATTGTGTGGAAATGTGTATTAGTTTTTTATGATCAATATTGGTGAGGAAGTCCTTGAAACGTGAGAGTTTCTTATCAAAAAGTCTGGATACTTGCCAGTATTCTACAGTTTGATTTCCTTATAAAAAGGCCATTTGTCACATTCAATAGCAAATCTCTTATGGATGAGCACTCAGCCAGAGACCTCTTGCATTTAATTGTGTCTACAACTCATATTGTTAAACTTCCAATACAACCAAACAAAAAAACCATTCTGATGAATTCTCTAAGTCATTACTACAAAACAAGATAGTAAATTCTATTTCTGCCTCCTCCTTTGGGGAGATTTAAAGTAATTTTTCCAATATATAACGATGTTTTTGAAGTTATATTTTACATTCTTAGTTGTTTTTTTTTTTATTTTTTTACTCTTTGACTATTCTGTTACTTGGTACACCTTTGCTTTGAAATGTGATTAATTAAATGAAAACAAAATAATTCTGTACTTAGAAAATAATATGTTTTCCAGTGCTCATTTTAAAATCTAATTGTGCTGTGTACTAAATTTGTTTTCCTCCATGGCTTTCCCACTTTACTTAAGATTTCTTGCCTTTTCTTTATATTATGGGCACATATGTTTCAATTTTACCTGGACAGTGGGAAAAGCTAATGCATAGACATGGCTGTTAGCAAGAATTTTAGACTGAAACATTTTGTTCTTAAAACCACCCAGGGTATGAAGAGCACTCTGAGATGTGTGTGACCATTTCTAGGTTTCTATAATCCAGTCTAATGTGGGCATAATGGACTACATTTTACTAGATTGGTGTTCAGGGCCTGGTCCGATTTGATAGCCCATTCTGTTTTTGAAGTGCCTTGTCATTATCTCAAGAAATGTTTTAGACATGTTATTTTAACTACTTATTTCCATTCAACTTCTGGAAGTTAAGGTTTCAGAGTAAAAATTTTATTTATTTATTTTTTTATTTTTTTTTCAACGTTTATTTTTTTTTGGGACAGAGAGAGACAGAGCATGAACGGGGGAGGGGCAGAGAGAGAGGGAGACACAGAATCGGAAACAGGCTCCAGGCTCTGAGCCATCAGCCCAGAGCCTGACAAGGGGCTCGAACTCACGGACCGCGAGATGGTGACCTGGCTGAAGTCGGACGCTTAACCGACTGCGCCACCCAGGCGCCCCAGAGTAAAAATTTTAAATATTTCATCTCATGACTTTTATTTTTAATTCTCCATTCTTTGTTTTACTGTGAAAAAATGTTGCTAGATCCTGACTGTAACCAAGAGTGTAAATACACTTGATGAAAACATAAGTAGCTGCATGATTACTCTTCATCAGAAGTAAATCATAGTATAGTATTCTAGGGTAGTGCTACTTTCTTGCCCCTCTGAGAAGTAAATGAAATGTTTTATAGTAGTTGTTTGAACTGAATTGATTTTACTAAAACTTAAAAATACATTAAATTGAATCTGATTTACATGGACATCTGAAAGCAAATATGCCTTTATGTAAATAAAGGAATATGTTTTGTATAACTCAATATCTCTTATATTTCCTTAAATTATTTTTTTCTTGTAATTCCCTTTTCCATATTCAGATAATGGTAAGAGGTTACCATATGGTTAACTTAACACATACCTACACATCCCACTGGGTAATCAGAACTCTTTAACCTACTGGGTGAAGTACCTGTTCTATTTTTTTGAAAGAATTGAGATTGCATTGTGCTAAATTTTGATTTCTACTGAATTTTTTTTGTGATTACAATTAGCACTTAATTCTTACTATATTATTAGAAGACAAATAAAGTGCAAAAAATTATACCTTACTTAGAATAGGGCATGTGTAAAAGGCAAGCCAGAATTATATGTAATATAATAAGATGGTTTAAAAGGTGTGTGTTTGTGTGTGTGTATGTGTGTGCACATGTGAACTAAGAAGAAAGATAAAAGGAAGGGCAATGAGGAGCATTATATTTAGGTTGTAAATTTAGATAAGATGACCACAGAATTCCTTGATGAGAATGTAATATTTGAAGAGCCAGCCATATCAGTATCTAGGAAAAAGAACATTCCAGACAGAGGAGCCATCAAGGGCTAGGACCCAGAGGAGAGAGTACACCTAACTTATTTAACAGAAGGCAAGGGTGTCACTGTGACCAGAGCAGATAAGTGAATGGGAAAAGTAGTCATGAATGAGTTCAGAATGATAACCTTCCAGTTACTGTAGAGACTTGTTAGACCTGTGTTAGAACTTAGGCTGTCAAGTTGAAATGGGAAGTGAAGATTTTCAAGCAGAGTGGTATAATCGAATTTAAATTTTAATAAGAGGCTTCCACTTCCAGGCAAGGTGTAGTGAAAGGGATGCAACTTACCCTTTAACCTAAAACAACAACAGTAACACTGACAAAATATATGAAGCAACTATTTTTACGGCATTGGTCATTGAGTCACAAAGGGCAATATTCCCTGATAGTGAAGAAAATGAAGTGAGAGCCCTTTGATTTGCCCACCTGTCACGCATGGAGGCTCCTCTAGGAAGACTCCAGATACCTCTCTAGTTGAATTGAAGAGAGAGAGCTAGACATGAGGGGAGGTAGAGGCAGCTAGATTTCACGGGGAAGCAGAACTGGGGAGAACAGAGCTGCACAAGGGTATCTGGAGACCACAGACAAGTCCTCTCTATTATTTACATGAGAACACTGATGAGCACATACACTGAGGAAACTACACAAGGCCAGGCAAAGAGCTGCCTATAAAAGAGGGAAAATATTCACAGAATTTATATAAGACCAGGAATTGTGCTTGTTCATATCAGCCAGAGTGAAAAACTTCAAAATTTACAGGTCACAGATTAGAAGTATTTTGCCTTAGTAGTTCAGAAACATTAGTCCTAGCCTACATGCTGTTCTGATCAGCATTAACAGGCGTAAAATAAAGACCAGAAAGAATCACACCACTTGCATGTAACCACTTCACAAAACAAAACTCGAGTTTATTTATAAGCATATAAAAATATCTAGCACAAAATAGTGTAAAATGACAATATCTGATGTCCAATCAAAAATTGCCAGCTATCCAAACCAGCAGGAAAACATCCATATTTAGGATAAATATCAGTTGGAACTAACCAAGCAAATGACATTGATGATAGAAATTAGTAGAAAAGACACTTAAAATAGTTGCTATAACTGTATTCCATGAGTTCTAAAAACTAAAGGAGAGATTGGATGTGTTAAGTAAACATATAGAAATTATTAAAAAGACCTCCTTGGAATTTCTAGTGACATAATTTATAATGCTCTGGTGAAAAATACAGTTCATGGGAATTATGAAAGATTATACATTGAAGAATAGAGGAATAGAACACTTGAAAATACAGGAATAGAAATCCAAAATATAGAGGGAAAAATGACTTTAAAAATATAAACAAAGTATCAATGAGTTAAGGAACAAATTCAAGCATCCTAACATATAGGTAACTGTGTGCTCCCTGAAGGAGATGGAAGAGAGAAAAGAACATTTGAACAATTATTGGCCAAATGTTTTCCACATTCATTGAAAACTATGAAACCACAAATTTAAGAAATTCAGTGAAACTCAAATATGAGGAACATGAAGAAAATTGTGAGGCATTTCATAACCAAATTAATAAAAAATTGATAAAAATCTTCAAAGTAGCCAGATTTGTTTAAAAGACTAATTATGTATAGATGAACAAAAATGAAGAATGAAAACAGATTTCTCATCACAAGCAACACATGCCATGAAATAGTGGCCTAACATCTTTAGATGAAAAAAAAAAACAAACCTTAATGTAGAATTCTTTGCCCAGTAAAAATAACGTTTAAAAAAGGACAAAGATATTTTCAGACATAAAAAACTGAAAGATTCCATCTCTAGCAATCTCCAGTTATAAAAAATGACAGAGAACCTTAATGAGATGGAAGATCGGAACTTTGAAACCACACAAATGAAAGGAATGACAACTTCATGGGTTAAAAAAGTTTTTATTATTATTAAGTTTTTAAAAATTGATTAATAATTGTTTGGTTGATAACACATGTTAAAGTAAAATGTATAACAACAATAGCAAAAAGGATAGAGAAATAGAAGTATACTATTGTAAAGTTTTTGTACTCTGAGCTATGTGGTCCAATATTACTTGAAAGTAGATTGCAGTAAGTTAAAAATGTATATTTGTAATCCCCAAAGAAACAAATACACAGAATTATAGCCAATCAACCAATAATAGAAAATGGATCACAAAAATAGTACTTGATCCAAAAGAAGGCAAAAAAGTCAAACAATGGGAGCCAGAATAGATGGGTAAAAATAAAATGCAAGAGCGAGATAATAGATATAAGTCCAACAATATCAGAAATCACATGGAATAGCTTCTAAATGCTTTAATTAAAATAGACAAAGATGGGGGCACCCATGTGGCCCAGTCGGTTAAGCTTACAACTCTCAATTGTGGCTCAGGTTTTGATGTCACAGTTCCTCAGATGGAGCCCCACCTAGGGTCTGACAGTGTGGAGCCTGCTTAGTATTGTCTCTCTCCTTTCTCTCTGCCCCTACCCTGCTCAGGCGCACCTGCTCTCTGTCTCAAAATAAATAAATCAACATTTTAAAAAATAGCCAAAGATTGGCAGGATGGATAAAAAAGCAAGAGCCAAATATATACTTCTTCCAAGAAATCTGATTAAAATATAAAGGCAAAAATAGGTTAAATGTAAAAGCATTATAGGAAAGAAAGAAAGAAAAGAAAGAAAAGAAAGAAAGAAAGAAAGAAAGAAAGAAAGAAAGAAAGAAAGAAAGAAAGAAAGAAAGAAAGAAAAGGCTGGGGTACCTATGTTATCATCAAACAAAGCAGGTTACAAAGAATATTGCCAGCAATAAAAGGGGGCATTTTCTAATGATAAAAGTGTGAGTTCATCAAGAGAGTATAATGATCTGAAACATTTATACACCTAAGAATAGTGCTTCAGAATACATGAGGGGTAGGGGGGCAGTGTTAATGAATCATAAGCAGAAATAGACAAATCCACAATTATAGTTGAAGACTTCAAACCCACTTTTCAGTAATTGATTGAAAACTAAACAACATCATAAATACCTGACCAATGTTATCAACTAACTTAACCTACTTAGTATTAATATTCATAGAACACTGCATCAAAAGGAAGCAGAACCTATATTCTTTTTGAGTGCAGAGGGAAATTTCCCAGGGTATACAATTCATAAGACAAGTTTCAACAAATGTAAAAAAAAAAAAAAAAAAAAGATTTGTTATTGAAATTTGTTTTAAAAATTAAAACTAAATTAGAAATCATATAGGATCAGTGGAAAATCTCCAAATTTTGGGAAACTAAATTGCACACTTATAAATAACCCAGATATAAAGAAGAGGTCAAAAGAAATGTTAGTATTTGAGCTAATAAAATATATATACAAAAATGTAGCACTGAACGTGTATATTAAAAATGAGAGATCTAAACAGATCTCTCTGTTTAAACAGCACTCATCTGACAAATCTAGAAAAAGAACAAATAAAACCCAAAGTAAGCACAGTGTAAGAAATAGAAAGATTACAGCTGATAAAAGATTAAATTACTGGGAGAAAAAAAAAAACAGTAAATAAGTGAAAATGAAGCCATTTCTTTGAGAAGATTAGTAAAATTTATAAACCTCTGGCCAGACTATTACAGGAAAAAGAGGGATATACAAATGATCAAAATCAGGAATGAGAAAATGTCATCAGTAAGGATACAATATATATTGAAAAGATAACAGGATATTACAAACAATATTTCACCAATGAATATGATGAACTTGACTGAAATGGACAAATAGTTTGAAAGGCACAATTCCAAAGCTCACTCAAAGGAATGGATAATTGGAATAGTCCTATATTAAGAGAAATTACTATGTAGTTAAATATCTTCACACAAACAAAACCACAGGCTTATATGGTTTCACTGATGACTTTCAATAGACATTTAAGAGATAAATAGGTCAATTATACGCAAACTCTTAAAAATATCAAAGAATTATTTCCATACTCATTCTATAAGGCCAGCCTCAGTGTGACACCAAAACTAGACAAAAACATTACACAAAAAGAAGACCACAGAGAAACATCACTCATGCATGTACATGCCAAATTTCTTAAACTTTTGACAGAATAAATTCAATATATTTTAAAAGTTAATGCTTCGTGTCAAGGTTGGTTAAATATTCAAAAAGTAGTCAGGGTGATTCCACATAATAACAGAGCAAAATAGAAACACAATGTTGTCTTCTCAATTGCTGAAAAAGCATTTGGCAATAGGTATCATCTATTCCTTATAAAAGTTCTCAACAAACTGAGAAGGGAGTTTCCTCAGCCTAATATAGGGGACTTGCAAAAAACTTAACAGCTAATATAATGGCCAGAAACAGTGCTTTCCCTCTAGAATCATGAAAAAGGCAAAGGTGCTTGCTCTCACCTTCTCTATTCAATTTCGTACTAGATAGTCTAACCAATGCCAAAAAAAGGGGAAGAAAATAAAGAAAAGACATCTAGATTTGAAAATAAGTGAAACTTTCTTTTTTTTTAGACAATCTCATAGTTTATGTAGAATATCTTATCAAATGTACACAAAAATCTTCTAAAATTATTAAGTGATTTTAGCAAGTTTTCAGTCTAGAATATTAATATACAAAAATCATTTCTCCTCAGGGTGCTTGGGTGGCTTAGTCAGTTAAGCGTCTGACTACTCTTGACCTTGGTTCAGGCCATGATCTTAGTTCATGAGTTCCAGCCTGGCATTGGGTTGTGCGCTGGCAATAGAGCCTGCTTGAGATTCTCTCTCTTTCTGTCTCCCCCACACTCACATGCTCACACACACTCTCTCTCAAGATAAATAAGTGAACTTAAAAAAATCCTTTTCTTCTATATAATGACAAATAGCAATCAAGTTGAAAATTTTTGAATACCATTTACAATAGCATAAAAAAGATTTCGGTAAATCTGTCCACATATGTGTAAGACTATACTCTGGAAACTACCAAACGTTGCTTACATAAAAAAGACCTAGATAAATGAAGAGGTATACCATATTGAACTAGAAGCTTTAATATTGTTAAATTGCAGTATTTTTCAAATTGATCTATGGATGCAATGCAATCCCTATCAAAAGTCAAGTAGGCATTTTTAGGGGGACTGGGTAGAAAATGACAGGACAGTTCTAAAATTCATATAGAAATGCACAGGGCATAGAGTAGTTACAACAGGGTGTCTGGGTGGTTCAGTCGATTGAGAGTCTTACTTTGGCTCAGGTCATGATCTCATGGCTCATGAGGTCAAGCCCCACGTTAGGCTCTGTGCTGACAGCTCAGAGCCTGGAGCCTGCTTCGGATTCTATGTCTCCTTCTCTCTCTGCCCTTCCCCTGCTCATGATCTGTCTCTCAAAAATGAATAAACATTAAAACAAGTTTTTTTTTAGAAAGAATAGTTACAACAATTTTGAAAAAAGAACATTGCTTGAGGAATAACCCTACTTGACCTAAAGAATTATTATAAAGCTATAGTAAGTCAGTGAGATATCGGTATGAACATTGACTTTCTGTCTATTAATTTAAATAGATAAATTAATCAAAAATGAGAGTCCAAGAAGATTGACATACACATACACACACACATGTGATTTTTGACCAAGATGCAAGAGCTATTCAGTGGAAAAAAAGAATAGTCTTCTTGACAACTGGTGCTGGAACAGTTGAATATGTGCAAAAGGTAAACTGATTCAAACCTCATACCATATACAAAATTGTCACAATTTATATATTCTAATTGAAATTATAATTTATTTAAAACTAATATCTGTATTAATGTTAAAAGTATTTTTAACTACAGATTTTTATAACTAATTTTAGTGGGTCGGTATCTTTGCAGCTCATTTATCCTTTTAGTAACTACTTACTGAGTTCTGATAGGCAATGCAATTAAAACAGAGAACAAGATAAGTACAGTCCCTCTCTGACCTTATTGTGAGGACATGGATTATGTCCTCTGTATCTTCTCACAATTAAAGATTAAATATTTTGGGGCAGCTGGGTGTCTCTGTTGGTTAAGCCTCTGACTTTGGCTTAGGTAATGATCTTGCAGTCTGTAAATTTGAGCCCCACATCAGGCTCTGTGCTGATAGCTCAGAGCCTGGAACCTGCCTCAGATTGTCTCTCTGCTCCTCTCCTGCTCATCCTCGCGCGCTCTCTCTCTCTCAAAAATAAGTAAACATTAAAGAAAAAGGTTAAATAATTGCATGATTAAATCCATTTGTTACAAACACAGGAGTATAATAAAATTTGATATGAAAATAAATATATATCTCCTTCAGAAAACATGCAAAGAATAGATTTATATTAGCTATAGTTGCTTTAGAGCCTAGCACTCTAAGTAGAGGGCTAGTATTGCCATAAATATAGATTTGAATCAGTTTCAGCAGTGAAACCATATGTACTTCTCTCATATTTAAAATGTGATCTCTACACATCTCTAAATATGTAATATCACATATTTAAAATGTGATATCCCAAAATAGCATATATAGCTTATTACAAGGCTTACTGTTGAAGAAATTAACACTACATACCTGTTTTCTAATAGTCAACTGCATATGTGTAATTAAAAATATTTGACAATAACTATATGGAGAAATAATTAAAATCTGTGAATATAAAATAATGAAACAAATTTAAAAAATCTGTAAATGGTGGAGAGAAAGTTTCATTTGTTACAGCTTTATTTGATGTTCAAAGTGGGTAAGGCCAAATCTTGTTTCAGTGATTTATTTGAAAATCATGTCTATAGACAAAGGTAACATGGGGACTTTTGAAATGAAATTGTTAATCAGGCTAAGGTAGGCTTCAAAATTAGTGTGACAATAAATTGACCCTAAATTGGATCCATAGGTATACATAAGTTATACTTCTGCCTTTAGTTTTGTACAAATTTCAACTATTTGATTAATCATGGAATTATTGGATGGAAGATAAGTTCTCCCTCCAGCCCCTTTATGCTTTCTTAAAAAGGGAAATATGTTTGAAGTTGCTTTATATTTATAAAGTAGCATGTGTTGTATACATATTATACATACACAATACACATACACATAAACACAAAGGGTGAGTGTAGGTAAATAAATTTTAATAAAATGAATAGACCTGTAACTATGACCCAGGTTAGGAAACAGGCCGTTACCAATATTCTTGAATACTGCCGTCTGCCTCCTCCCCATGAAAGATAACCAGTCTTCTTCTGGTTTCAGGAAGACAATGGCTATATGTGGAACAAAGCATGGCAAATCAGCTGAGCCTAGATCATTTGATTACCAGATAAATGAGTGATTTCAGAATGAAATCAGAAAAGCCACATGATAACTTCCACGTAACCCTCAGCAATGTCACATTCAAAAGCAATTGGCAATCATGTCACCGAATTTTGTTGATCAACAAATACATGCAACATATCCTTCTCCTGAAATAGTGTACAGTAGAGAAATGGAATAATGAAGTTTGTTGCAATTTGAAAAATGAGGTTCACATACAGAGCTCTGATGACATGATTGTAGTGAAAAAGGGGAGCTAACCAGCATCCATGGGAGTATAGTACTCGTCTTACAAGGCTACTCTTAGCAACCCAAATAAATAGCTCTAGACCCCGATGGGCTTAAAAAACCATTGCTTTTTGTTTTTTGTTGTTTGTTTTATTTATTTTGGCTATAAAATGTTTACTGAAGTGAATATATTTAATTCACTTAGAGCTTGAGAATGCCAACCCTGAGGCACTATACAATGGTGCACTATGTCTGCACGATCAAAGAGCAACTAGTGTCAAATGACTTGAGATCAATAAATAAAAATTTTGCAATATAGACAATAAAGGGAAAACCAAAGTCTTTTTATTTCAGTTACAATTGGGACCATGCAAAATTGTAAATCTGAGATCTATCACTCTCTTTTTACTCTGATAGTAATGGCCTACCAAATTCTTCTATTCCTGGGAAGATTTTCTGACATTCCACTTTCTTTTTCCAGACTTGCCACCCTGAAACCTAACCTCTGAGGATATATTTTTCTTTTTCTGTTTTTTCCCTCAATGCAGAAAAAAAAAAAACTGCTGAAAATAAAAATGTGCTTCATGCAAATAAAATTTTACAGCTTGCATTTTTATCAGTTTTTCACTTTTTCCCCCAGAGTATGGTACATGACTAGATGAATTAGGAATTTTCAAAAGATGAGGAAATTTTTTAGGTTGCCCAATGTCAAACAGCAAAGAACTGACAGAAGTGGTAACACAGCTCAGACTTTATAGCTTGATCTTTTTGTTATTTCTATCAAATACTGGTAAGATGATAATCATTTGATGAGTTACTGTTTTGCCATAACGTATTTTCATTTATTGAGGGGACACAGCAGCGACAGGCCAGTGACAGATAATTGGACAAAGGTACATTTCAATGGCCTTAACATACTTTATTATTCAGGGTAATAATACTGGCTACTATCATACACATCCTTCAGATACCGTTACCCTTTATGTAGCCAAAGTTTTTATCTGGGCAGTTAGGGCAGTTCCTTCCTAAATGGTGGCATCTCCATGTCCAGGATTCTCCCATCTTATGATGTTGACATTTTTAAAACATGAAGAAGAGGGAAAACGTGTGAATAATCCCACAGATGGTTTTATGGCAAGGTCTGGACATAGTCTGCATTATTTTCTTCGCTATTCGTTGGTGCTGAGTTATATGGCCGATACCCAAGCCCAAGAAAAACCAGAAGATGGAGTACTGCTAGGTACCCAGGAAAAGAAAACAGTATCAGTTAATATCAGGCCAGTCCCTGTCATGTCTCTGAAACATGAAGAGAAGTATATTAAATTGGGAATAAGGCATGATGTTGTGAGAGAAAATCGTAAGTCTGGTATCAAGAGAAAGCAATGAAAGAGCAAGAGAGAAACAAAGATTCAAAATCAAACAGATGTGAGCTAATATTCATTATTCCTTTAATGAGGTGAAATTAGAAAATGATCTGAACATTAGATGTATGTGCTTGTGCTCACATGTGAAATTCTCATGATGGAATGTAGGTTAAGGTATTCTAAATGTTGTTTTTATAAAGTTCAGCATTAAAAAAAAAACCTTGGAGGAATTGTTACAGGGACACAGAATGAGAATTCCCTACATGATTATTAAGTTCAATGTCCTGATGCCCCAAATGGCCCAAATCAGACTTTGTTTAAAATCATTCATTTCTATTTGGGTATTTGCTAAACATTATTGCAGCTACTGATTCTGTCTGTGCTTTATTTTCCTCCATTGTACCATGAGAATATGCCATTAGTACCAAACTCATAGTGAGGGTTATAAATTAATATGTGTAATTCATGTATAAATGCTACAATTTTTCTGTTTGACATGGATAGACATCTTAAAATGGAAAGCCTATATCATTGTAATCACTGGATCAATTTGACCACCTGGACTTGGTTTTATCTGGGCATCAAAACTCAACTAAAATGCTTAAATATATACGTGTGTGCACACATATATGTATGTGTGTATATATATATATATGTATATATACGTATACATATATATGTATATGTATGTATATACATATGCATACATATATATATATATGTAGAGAGAGAGAGTGTCAAACTCTTCACTGAGTTAAAAATGTTGCTTTAGCAGTTTTTCTAAGTGTCTGCGTTTTTGATTTTTGGGTTTTTTTTTTTTTTTTTTTTGCTTGTTTGTTTTCCTGTTCAAAATGGCATCTGGATCAAAGGTTAAATTATTTAAGCTTGAAATGGTTATTACAGAAAAATTAGCATTCTCCACGTGACGCTGTTTTGAATTCCTGTCCTTGACAAATACTAGAGAGCTAACATAATTCCAAGATTGCCATCTCTTCTTTGGTGGGTCAGCAATAAGATTTTGATAGTGAAATAGCTTGAGTTCCTCATTATAGAAATCACTCCAATTAGTCAAGTACTGCATAAAACATTTTAGATTATTTGCAAAGGTATGTATATAGTAATCTTGTGTTTACATCAGGGGCACTGTATTTACTGAAGGCATTTTTGCTTTTATAAGAATTTATAGAAGTGTTAAAGTTGCTTTTAATATATTAACAATAGCATTATTCTGCCAGTTTCAAGGGGGGTCACTTCCTAAAGACATATATACCCTTTCCTCACCCTCATGTTAAAACAACAACAACAAGAAAAAAGCAAGGAATTGCGAGCTAACTCTGAAATGGGTTGAACAATTTGAGAAAGAATTGATGTCATCAGTGAACAGAACTGCCTGGTGCTTCTCATGTTGGGCTTGTAATAAAACTGGCAAGTAGATTGCAAGTGACCAGGAGAAATAATGTTGAGTGTTCTTTCCATTTTAACAGGCATTATACTAAAGTATTCAAACGTTGAAGGAGATTTTTCTTCACCCATATCTACACAAAAGTCACAGAAGTTAGTTACAAAACTGTAAATGGGATAGAGTGATCAAAGAGAAAATGAGTGGAGGTTTGAGAAGGTTTACATTGTAGTTACTTCATGCTGTTAAATTGTAGCTCAGGAGAAAAGTTATTTGGAAGTAAATATTTTATTTTGTTTTGTTTTAAAGTGAAATCCTGTCAATATTGGGGTGCCTGAGTGGCTTAGTCAGTTAAGGGTTCAGCTCTTGATTTCAGTTCAGGTCATGATCTCGAAGTTCCTGGCTTTAAGCCCCATGTGAGGTTCTGTGATCTCTCCCTCTCTCTCTGCTCTTCCCCCTCTCACCCTCTTTTTCCACCCTCAAAAATAAAGAAACAAAAAAAAAAATAAGAAAGAAAGCATGCCAATTTCAAATTTAAACTGGTTCTTCCAATATTGTGGATTATGCAGGGAATGCTACCTTGTATCACTGCCCAATCCTATTGCTCTCTGCTTATGATTTCTGTGGAGATCTGGCTGATTATTACTAAGACTTTTATGTCTATTTGAAATTTTTTGCCTATAACCATTGCCTAGTGCTTCTCAAATTTTAAGGCCTGGAAAACATCTGGGGGTGTTGCTAAAATGCAGACTCTAATTCTACAGGTCCGGGTTAGGGCCTGAGGTTAACTCATTATAACAAATTCTCAGGGCATGCTAATGCTGTTGCTCCCTGGGCCACACTTTGAGACACGAAACCTTAGCCTCAATGGCATGTAAGCTTTCCTGGTCTCTGTATCTTAATTTCTCAGGTCTCCTAGCTCAAATTCATGATCCGTCCTACTTAATCTATTTGGACCTCCGTCTCTGATTGCCTAAAGTACTCTTGGCAGATATCTGTCTCCTCTTTTTTTTTTTTTAACTCTAGTGACCCACTGTTTTCACCAGATGCAATCTATTCATAAAACTTTTGTCCAAAGCTCCTCCATTCTATGCCCATTTTTAACGTAGCACCAAGAAAGAAAAAGAAAATGAAAAGGACAGATGTAAAGCTATTAAAAACATGATGTAAGTAGTATGGCATAGTTGGAAATTGCATGGAGTTCTGGGAGTCAGACTGATCTGTTCAAATCCTGAGTTTGTACTTCTTAGGTATATGAACTTTAGCACCTGATCTCTGGCCCTCAGTTATGTCATTGAGAAAACTGATATATGGAAGCAAAGTTAATAAGTGTACCTCATAGATTTGTCTAATAGGCGTACTTACTAGGTGTTCTTGTTAAAAATATATATGGCAATCATAATAATAATTCAACCCCTCACCATTATTACTTATTAATGTTTACAAGCAACTGTCAGAAGAACAAAATCAATACCTGGTTAATTTAAAGTTAAAAATAGGATTTTGTGTCCTCTAGACAAAATGTCTTTGTCTTAACACCTGGATTGATGGCTTTTCCCACTTCCCTTTGAGGTCTTATATTTCTTCTTCCCAAAAGTCAGAAGCTGTTAATTATAAAACATAAAACATTTCTATTCATTTTCTCCCCAAAGTATCTTTTGAAGTGGGTGAAAACTATTTCAGAGTAACTTAACTCATCCTGTATAGCTAATATTTGATAAAGAATATTCTACAAATAAAGAAGAGACAAGCATGAGAAAATAAAAATGAAATCAACACAAATAATTTCAGTGAGGTCTTAACACCTTTTATGTAGTGTAGACATTTTAACAATATTATTTTTTTTAATTTTTTAATGTTTTATTTACGTTTTTGAGAGAGGGAGCATGAGTGAGGGAGGGACGGAAAGAGATGGAAACAGAAGATCAGAAGTAGGCTCTACCATGACAGTAGCAACCTCGATGCAGGGCTCAAACTCAAAAGCTGTGAGATTATGTGAGATTATGAGCTGATGTTGGCTGTTCAAACAAGGCGCCCCAACGATATTAATGTTTTAATCCATCAGCACAGCATATCTCTCCAGTTATTTGTTCTCTCGTCTTCTTTCATCAGTGTCTTACAGTTTTCAGTGTATAGATCTTTCATCTCCTTGACTAATTTTTCCTAGATTTTTGTGTTTTATTTCTAAAGTAAATGGGATTGTTTTCTTATTTTCTCTTTCTGATAATTTGTTATTAGTGTATAGAAACACAACTGATTTTAATATATCGATTTTGTATCCTGTGACTTCGCTGAATTTGTTCTAACAGTTTTTTGGTGGAGCCTTTAGGGTTTTCTACTATATAATATGTCATATACAAATAGAGACATTTTTACTTCTTCCCTTCTGGTTTAGAATCTTATTATTCATTTTTCTTGTCTATATTCTCTGAGTCTTCCAATACTATGTTGAATAAAATACAGTGGGTATTTTTGTCTTATTTCTGATCTTAGACAAAAAGCATTTAGCTCTTCACCATTGACTATGATGCTAGCTTTGTGTTTGTCATATTTAGCCTGTATTATGTTGAGCTACATTTTTTTTATACCTACTTTGCTGGGAGTTTTTTATATGAATGGATGTTGAATTTTGTCCATTTTCTGTAACTCACCATAGCAGCAGATTCAAGAATAAATTTGCAAGAGGGAAAAATTGGCCTCACAGATGATTTAGCAAAGACTGTGGCAATAGTCCAGATAAGAAATGATGTAGATTAAAGTAAAGTGGCTGGTTCTGTTTCTGGGTGAGACAGAATAAGGACACTTTACCTTCTCTCTCCCCGAATGCAGCTAAAATCTGGTTAGAATGCATGGAGCAGCTAATTAGGACTCTGAAAAGTTAAAAAAGGTAGGAGGTATATTGAAGAAGACCAGAATTCCAAATGCTGCTGAATTGGGTTGCAGTTTATCACTTTTACTTCTAAGATCTCCTGACCTGAACTCAAGGCAGCATGACACTCATGTGGAACCTTGATGCAGACAGAAAGAATTCTAGAAGAACCCCTGTAATTCTTGGTACAGAAGCAGGGAAGGGAACTTTTAATACTCAAAGAGCAGATAGCCCTTGCCTGTTCTTTTTCTGTTTCTTTTCTCCATTATCTTGTTTTCTAGCCCCAGTCAGTCTCATGGTGGCCACCGGCAGTGGCAGCCATGCAGTGAGATCCCACTGAAGCCAAAACTGTGAGGGAGGAGAAGACAGAATTCCAAGCAGACTCCACACTGTCAGTGCAGAGCTTGACATGGGGCTCAAACTCATGAACTATTAGATCCTGACCTGAGTTGAGATCAAGAGTTGGATGTTTAACTGGCTGAGCCACCCAGGCAACCTGAACCAGGAATATCTTAACTGGCTTGATACATACGTTGTCATTATCTAAAAGGGACTTGAGGGCAACTTTTAAAAATAGTGTTTGGCAATCAAACATGAACATTTTTCAAATGCATGGGAAACTAGAAAGAAATAGAAAAGAAATTCAGACAAGAAATATGATATATAAAGAAAAAACAGGTGGGAATTTAAAAGCTAAATAATAAAACAAATTGATAACTCACATGCTTTGTTTAATAGAGAAGGGAGTTACAGAGCGGGAAAAATCATAACCTGGGGATAAGCAAAATGTTCTTAGACATGACACCAGTGAGTAAACAAGACATAAAAATTTTTAAATGGATAAATTGGGCCTTTTCAAAATTTAAAACCATTGCTCTGCAAAAAAAATATTGTTCTATATCCTTCTATGTATTTTATGTATGCACACAAGCAAACACACACACACATGCATGCCAGCACGCAGATAGATAGATAGATCCTTTTTCCATCTCTCTGTGCCCTTCCCTTCCTGATATGTACAATAGAAATTCCACACTATTCTAAATAGTATATGAAAGACTGTTCAACATTATCAACTTTTAGAAGAATGCAAATAAAATCCAGTGAGATATACCAGTATGAACATATTACACTGACTGAAGTGAAATATTTATGTATATATGACAATGCCAAATGCTGACAAGGAGCAACAGGAACTCTTAATATTTTTCTGTTAGGAATGGAAAATGGTATAGCCACTCCCAAGAAATATTTTGGTACTTTCTTATAAACATACACATCATATGACCTAGAAATCCTACTCCTGGGCATTTACCCTAGAAAAATGGAAACTTGGTTACACGAAAGCCCATACATGAATGTTTATAGCAAAACTCCTCTCATAATTGCCATACACTGGAAATAAACCGGATGACTTTCAATGGATAAACAAATTGTGGCACGTCCATGTAATGAAACTCTACTTAGTATTTAAATGTAATGAATTATTGATACACATAATATAGGATATTAAAACATAAGGCATTTTGCTGAGTCATAAATCCACTATCAAAATGTTACATATTGCACGATTCCTTTTTCTATAAGATTTTCACAAACTTAGAGAGAAGGACATCACACCAGTGATTGCCAGTGCCTAGGGGTAGGGAGAAGGTATGACTTTAAAGGAATAACACTAAAGACATTGTTGGAATGATGTAACTGTTCTATATCCTGATTGTAGTGATGGTTACATAAATCTACATGTATATGAAAATTCATAGGACTGTACAGCAAAAATAGTTTTTATATGGCAATTTAAAACACAAAAAAATTAAAAAAATCTAAAATTGTAAGTTTAAGTAGGTGACATGTTTGAGAAATTTTTAGGCAAAAAATGATGAGATATGGTTATGAGTTTCATGAAAGTGAGAGAGTAGGGAAAAGAAGGGATTTAGGATGACCCCCATGCTTCTGACTTAGATGATTGAACACAAAGTAGTAACCTTATAATACGAAAGAGGAACAGGTGTTTTGGGAAAACAAGTTCAGTTTTGCTATATGGAGCTTGAGGTGTCCATAGGGCATCTCAAGCAAAAGTGAAAATGGCCATCTGGGTGGCTCAGTCAGTTAAGCACCCATCTTCGGCTCAAGTTATGATCTCATGGTGGGAACTCTCAATGTGGGTTTGAGCCCCGCATTGGACTCTGCACTGACAGCATGGAGCCTGTTTGGGATTCTCTCTCTCCCTCCCTCTTTCTCTCTCTCTGCCCCTCCCCCATGTCCTCTCTCTTTCTGTCTCTCTCTTAAAATAAGTAAATAAAGTTTAAAAAATATTGAAAACTATAGAAGAGCAAGAGGAACTGTGGCCTAGGTGGAGTCGTGAGCTTAACATTTTGAGGAATATCATCATTTAAGAAGCAGGAAGGAGCAAGCCTCCAAAAAAGTGATGTCAGGGTCATTCCACCATTTTCACTCTTTTCACACATCCAGATTTGTTTGGCTCCCAATTCTTTCCAGTTATGGAACACCCAATTGTGGTACTCCCTTACTTAAACATCTTTTGGGACTTCTCATCATTTGCATGATGACTTTGAACTATCTGAGCTCATCATTGGCATGATGACTTTGAACTATCTGAGGGTGGTATTGAGACTGCCCCACACTCCCAGACTAACGAAGGCACAGAAACATGTGGAAATATTTGTTCTGTATCCTAGTATTTTTTTAATAAAATCAATCAGTAGCAGTTGAATTAACAACTTTATGTAGTAGCTAACACCATCTTTATCTAAGCCTATATATGTATGTATTTTATTTGATGTACACAGGTACTCATACATATGTGTCTCTCTCCTTTTTCCATCTTTGTGTCCCTCCCTTTCTGGAATGTATAATGGAAATTCCACACTGTTCGGTTGGCCCATGTTGACTTCCTTTTCCTCTAAGGTCCTATGATATGTCCTGTTTAGGGAAGGTATCTCAAAGTACTCAAAATCTATTTGTATTATTAATTTCTTTTTAAGTGTTTACATATTATGTGGATTTTAAGATCCTGAGAGTAAGGATTTTATATTTTATATCAGACTGTGCTTAAATAAACCTTGCTTAAAATTCTTTAAAATTCCTCACTAGTGTTTGAATGATACATTCCAAATATATTTGCATAGCAGACAAGGGCTTTGATAGCCTCACCCAAAATCACCACACCATGTAAATGCGTTTCATGTCAGCTTTCCTTCCCAGCAATAAACATCAACCATGCTATGTTAGTGATCTTTTCTTGAAAGTTCTATTATTTTTCATGTCTCTTAACTTCCTGTGATATTGCCTATGTCTGGAATGTCTATTCCTTTCATTCCTGGTGAATTTCTATTCAGAATAGATAGCATCTCTCTTCGCATATAAGGGTATCATTCCTTCCTTTGGCGTCTATCTCTTCTTGTTATAGTTATATATCATCTTGTACTATGCTTATGCTTTGTGTCTGTCCTCCCTATCACATTATGGATTTTTTGATAGGAAAAACTGGTTTTAACTTCTCTTTGAAGCTATAGAACCTATTTTATTGCCATGTAAAAACAAAGATACAGAATAAATAGCTTTGAATAATGAAATTAATTAATGATGTTCTTCCAGTGTTTAGCAAAGTGTCTTCTCATTCAGTCTCTTACTCAAAATAAGGTAATGGAAGACAGCATAAGATATAATAGAAAGGTATCAAATATTTCATGTAGATGTAAATTTGAATCCAGTTAAACTTATTTAACAAATACTCTTAGTAGTTTTGATTTCTAATGATTAAAAAAATGGATATGTATGGACACCATTAATCTAGAAAGTTCAGTAATTATATTAATTCCTTTTGTAGGATGTTAATAAGGAACCAGAGATAGAAATGAATTAGGTTATTTAACTAGAGCTTTTGCATTTTCTTTAGCAATAATCCCATTTCCTAAAAAAATCCTCCTTAGAACCTCAATTTTGGGGGAGGCCAAGGAGAACAGGAGATCAGGAATGTCATTTTACTCCCATATGCACACATATATACATACACATATGCATACCCTGGTGTTCCTTGAGGCAGTTCTGCTAAAATATGAGGAACATACATAAAAAGTTATTCCTTTAAATCACAGAAAATAAAACACAAAGCAAATCATATATAGGAAAGCAGGTGATAAAATAAATGCTAACTTTCTTTTTTTTATTATTAATATGAAATTTATTGTCAAATTGGTTTCCATATAACACTCAGTGCTCATCCCAACAGGTGCCCTCCTCAATACCCATCACCCATCCTCCCACCCCTCCCACCACTCATTAACTTTCGAATCAGAAAGAGTGGATTGATCACTTGGTCTTAATTAGAGTTATATTTGGTAATTGGATCTTTCCAATTCACCTAGGCTTCTTAACTTCGCTTTTTAAATCTTTTAAATGGATGTCCCCCTTACATAGGCCCTACTATCCTAAGTGTGAGATTAAGTGTAATTTTTAAATTACAGAAGATTTTACTAATATGAGGTACTATTTTATTGTTAATAGGACTTAGACAATATGGTTTTCAATTACTTATAATTTAGGTTTGTGAATATTTGAAGACTGTGTTGAAGAAGATGTAATGAAAGTTGTACCCATTGGCTGCCAATAGCAGCATCTATGTTCTTTCAAATGAAAAAGAAAATAGAAAGACATGTGGTAAATCGTTGGATCATAATCGTGATTTGCCTAGATGAAATAAAAGATTCTATCATCAGATTAGAAATATCCTAATCCACAAGGTTGGAAGGATGAAATAATTCTATCTTAGTGATGTGGCATTTATCCCCTTCTAAACAACCAGTATAATTGTCAAGCTAGATGACATTTGTACAAAATACTCAAATTAATTTGTATATTTGGTAGTGTTTATGTCTTCAAGGACAAATGCTTATACTTTTGATGATTAGTCTTTATGGTTCTATTATTAACCAGAAAGAGAAGTAAAGTGTTGTATTTGCAGTCTTTTGTTTACTTTGAAGACATAAACATTATGTTTTTTAAGAGAGTACGGTGAAGATCATGGGAGAAACAGATACTAAGAGCTAAAAAAGAATTCCACTAAACAGTATGAAAATCAAGATGGGTTGCCTACTAACAAATGAAAAGAAATGCAGTAAAGGACTCTGAAATAAATATGTGATTTTTACCATGCCTCGGTGGTTACTGTACCCTGAGAAGCAATCTTTTTTTCATTGTTAAAAGACAGTATGGAATACAAAAAGACTTTCAAGGACAACAGGAAATAGCTGCAACACTCTCCTTTATATTTCTCAAAAAAGAAAATAGAAAAAAAAATCAGAACAACAACAAAAAACAACCCACTACAGTGACCTGATTGAGAAATTCTGGTTAGGGCTGGTAGTGTCTTTGACCCATTCTTTTTCAGTAGAAAAGTGGTAGTCTGAACTGAAAGATCACAGACAGTAAGAGTATTCTCTTAATCATTTTCAGAACACAGTCTTTGGCAGAAAACTAGGCAATGAGCTTTTCTACAAGAATTAATTTAAAAAAGGTCAAGGGCCTAATATAGGAAAACAATCCATGCTTTTTCCTTTCCCTTAGATATAGGAGAAATGATCTACATGATTGAAGCACATTGCTGAAAAAATTCATAGCAAAATTCATCATTGGGTAAGCATTACCACACATCACCTAGGAAAGAGAAATGGGAATCTAGGTATGACACCATATCCAAATTTTATGGAATGTATTTCATGGTAAGCTAAGTGATAATAGGTTCATCTCACAGAGGAAAAACAGATTCAAGAAAGTAATCAAGTTATCAAACTCTGTGCTAGGAAATAGGTTTACATAGTTAAATCTGTGAAATGAGATTTGTACTCAAGGATCCTATGGTCTAGAGGAGAAGACAGACAGAAAAAATCAACAGTTATGGAATTCTGTCATTGCCAGAATAGACATATAGGCAGGATGCTAAAGAATATAGAAGTGAAATGAGTCAACCTGAGTAGCTTCTCTAGGAAATGCTCACCAGAGAAGGATGACCTCTGAGATGAGTTTTGAACTATGCAAGAGTTTGTTAGATGAAGTAGAGGTGAAATCACCTGCAGCATAGAGATATGTAATGGGTCTAGGGAGCTACAAGTAGGGGACTTTGGAAAGAACAAAGGTATTCTAACAAAGATTAGAGAAGAGAGTACAGGTTTGGAGATAATTCTCCATTAACCTTACACATACTCCCTCCTCTTAGAAACCAGCCAAGGGATATATACATAGAAATAGCCTGGTGGAACAAGGATCTCATTGTGCAGTAAAGAAAATTTATATTCTGAGGAATACAGATGTGGGTTTGAAACTACTCCTGCAAACTTTGAAATTTATTAAGGCTTTCTGAGCCTCAGTTTGCTTTCCTATACCTAACACCTATAAGTGCTATTTTAAGAAGTTCTGATTTATCCCTATTTACTCCTCAGTGCCTTACGGTTTTCACAACATCCACACATCCACTCCTATAGCCATCACCGCTAATACCACTACACTGAGAATGTTCTTGCAATTTCCTGCCTGCATTTAGTAATTTCTAGCACTTTACTTTGCTCAAATTCTTGTATCCAGCTACTTGCTGGTAAATTCCTTATGTCTTTCAGGTACCTCAGTTTAAGAAACCTAAAACCAGAGTCATCATCTTTGTTCTCCAACACTGCTGTCTTTCCTTTGTTGCCTGTTTGAATAGCATTACTTTTATTCCAGTTACTCATCTGGATGTCAGAGAATCATCCCATATTCTTTCCTTTCATAGTCATGCAAAGCTACATCTCACTGTTTCTTTCTTTTTACTCTCCGTTCGGCCACCATTATTTTTCTACTGTATTGATACATCAGGTTAAGTACAGGTCCTCCTGCTGTGATATTTCCCCTTACTTTTCTGATTCAGCTGTGACACAACTGCCAGGATGATGCATATAAATGAAAATCATATGTTACTGCAGAGCCTAAAACCCTTCAATGATTTGTCAGAGCTTTCTAGATAAAGTTCCAACTTCCTGGTTTACCGTACATCAGAATTCCTTAACCTTGTCACTGTGGACTTTTGGGCCAGATAATTTGGGGAGAATCTTGAGGTAGAGTGGTGGGGACTATCTTGTACATTGTAAGAACTTTAGAAGCATCTCTGGCCTTTATTAGATGCAGTTGTGCTTCCTTGCCCATTGTGAAAACTAAAATATGTGTCATGGCATTGCTAAATGTTTTCCAGAGGTTGAGAACTTCTGGTATACCTGATCTGGCTACTGCATTTCCACTTTTCTGCGAAAATATACACCATACATATTTTGTAACTTTTCCCTAACACAGACTCTTCATTCCAGGCATCCCAACTTCTTCCATTTTTTCTAAGCCTATTTTCCTTTTCCACTCCCCCAAGTTTTCCCATGATTCTGCTCAGAGTGATCTTTGAGCTTATAATGTCCTTTTCTTCATTTAGGTAACTCCTACCTATCAACTTAAAAACTCAGCTCAGGCATTGCTCTGTTTTTGGATATCTTTCTTCCTGTTGATCTAGGTGAATTCTGAGAATACCTTCATTAAAGTACTTAAATCATTTTGTACTAAAACAAACAAAAACACTGGTTTCTATCATAGTATATGTTCTCAACAATAAATATCATATCTTGTTTGGTTTATATTCCCAATGTCTTGCAACAGATGGCAACCTGACTGATGTTTGCTTTTGTGAATGAATATCCTCCTCATAGGAATAAAGGAAACACACGTAAAACATCATGTTCAGTGTCTTGCACATAGTAGTCATGACATTAATGATAATTGTTTTAATCATTTCCTAAACCTCCTAATAGAATTATTTATATTAAGTTAATAAAAAAAAACAAGTCTTGGTTTTAGAGTTTTCAGATTTTGAAATATGGGATAAGGTGTTACAGACTGGTAGCTCATGATTTAGCCCCATACACTATCAATTCAGTAAGATGGGTCTTTATATAGTCATCTTTTCATGACTGGTGAAGTCATTCTGGTGCTTTCTAACACCAGCCTTTCCCCATCTCTCCTACATAGCCCTCAGACCTCCCCAGATACATAAATCCTTAGCGGCCAACATCATCCCCATTGCTTCCATGAAGCCTTCTCGTGATTCTGTAGTTGATGTCATTTTTCCCCTATATCAAGAGAAATATGCCTTTTTGGCCTTTAATCACAAAATTCTAAACAAATTTAGTTCACTCCCCCTTTTCTCTAAATTAGAGGGAAAATACTGTAAAGAAGACCCATTAAAGACAATCAACCTGAAAATACAGGTGACAAAAAAATCTGAACATCAAAATGGAAGTATGCTATACAGTAAAGTCTGACTGTTTGCAATGACTTTATTGTTTCAAGAGATAAATGTTGAATAAACACATTATTTGGGAAATCATGGTAATATATGATACGCTGTATAAGATTTCCAGCCAAAATTGGTAAAAGACACATTTAATCCTTGAAGAGACATTTAATAACAGAAATAATTTCACTTTTCTGCAGCTCTTTATTATCCTAGAATGCAAGAAAAAACAGATACCTGTGAAAGTTGGTTTTCCAAATGGTGTCTGCATAAAGCCGTGTCTATGAAGTCTTCCTGTTATACAGAATTTAGAAACCTGTCTTATCAGATCATGATATTAGTTCTGAAACTGAAACAATGGCACTGCCTCTATAACCTCATTTGCAAAAGAAAAAAGACTTTAATATTCAATCTGTGAATTTAATGGCATGATTGGTATTTTTTAACCCATTTTCTATGGAGCTGCAAGGTTATAAATACTCTATTTGTAAGAAGAGTTCTTTATAATTCAGTTTTCTATTCCCCAAGTTGAATGGAGGCCTTTGTCTTTACAATAGATTGCTCACTAGGGAAGGGAAAAGCAACACCATGCTGAATAAAAGATTTTGCTCTAGAACTGTATATGGGAAATTTTTAAATGAAAGGAAACTTACTGTGCTATTTTATATTTGCCATGATTTTAGATTATCAATAAGCAGTTAATAATTTCTTTCTATATAAAGAACCAGTACCTGTGCTTTTGGTTAATGACATTATCTTTCTTTATTATTTAGACTTTTAAATACAAGAAAAGTGTCCTCAAAATCAGGCTTCATGCTTTTGTCTTGAATCCATAATTTAGTCCCATTTATTACAAAGATTTAACAATATCAAATGCATAGAACCTTTGTAAAAATTAAATGATAGGCACAAATAATAAAATGAAACCTATTTCCCTCCCAGCCTTTTAGCCTGAAGTAAATATATTTTCATTTTTAGATCTCTTGGTAAAAATGATTTTAAAAATTGAGATATAGAAGGGAAATGGAAAGAAGATAGTTGTTTGGCAAGTAAGGATCTGAAATCCTTACTTGATAGAAACATGATAGAAACAAAAAGTATTTACCATAACCACACACACACACACACACACACACACACACACAGAAGGGGAAGTAGGAGGGGGAGGCAGAGGAAGAGGAGAAGAAAACCAATAAGTGTTTGCACAAGGACATTGAGTATATTTTGAGAAGGTTCTTTCTCTTTTGTCTTTTCCTTGTAATTCAGTGTATAAAGCTAAGAACATTTGTTTTACACATTATTTTATGATTAGTGTCACTTGGTTGCTACTTCTGCTTATGCTATTGTTTGCGGGAGATTTTGCTTTTATTTGTATTTGTTTGTTTGTTTGTTTTTAATATATGAAATTTATTGTCAAATTGGTTTCCATACAACACCCAGTGCTCATCCCAAAAGGTGCCCTCCTCAATACCCATCACCCACCCTCCCCTCCCTCCCACCCCCCATCAACCCTCAGTTTGTTCTCAGTTTTTAACAGTCTCTTATGTTTTGGCTCTCTCCCACTCTAACCTCTTTTTTTTTTTTTTCCTTCCCCTACCCCATGGGTTTCTGTTAAGTTTCTTAGGATCCACATAAGAGTGGAACCATATGGTATCTGTCTTTCTCTGTATGGCTTATTTCACTTAGCATCACACTCTCCAGTTCCATCCACGTTGCTACAAAAGGCCATATTTCATTCTTTCTCATTGCCACGTAGTATTCCATTGTGTATATAAACCACAATTTCTTTATCCATTCATCAGTTGATGGACATTTAGGCTCTTTCCATAATTTGGCTATTGTTGAGAGTGCTGCTATACACATTGGGGTACAAGTGCCCCTATGCATCAGTACTCCTGTATCCCTTGGGTCAATTACTAGCAGTGCTATTGCTGGGTCATAGGGTAGGTCTATTTTTAATTTTCTGAGGAACCTCCACACTGCTTTCCAGAGCGGCTGCACCAATTTGCATTCCCACCAACAGTGCAAGAGGGTTCCCGTTTCTCCACATCCTCGCCAGCATCTATAGTCTCCTGATTTGTTCATTTTGGCCACTCTGACTGGCGTAAGGTGATATCTGAGTGTGGTTTTGATTTGTATTTCCCTGATAAGGAGCGACATTGAACATCTTTTCATGTGCCTGTTGGCCATCCGGATGTCTTTTTTAGAGAAGTGTCTTTTCATGTGTTCTGCCCATTTCTTCACTGGGTTATTTGTTTCTCAGGCGTGGAGTTTGGTGAGCTCTTTATAGATCTTGGATACTAGCCCTTTGTCCGATATGTCATTTGCAAATATCTTTTCCCATTCTGTTGGTTGCCTTTTAGTTTTGTTGGTTGTTTCCTTTGCTGTGCAGAAGCTTTTTATCTTCATAAGGTCCCAGTAATTCACTTTTGCTTTTAATTCACTTGCCTTTGGGGATGTGTCCAGTAAGAGATTGCTACGGCTGAGGTCAGAGAGGTCTTTTCCTGCTTTCTCCTCTAAGGTTTTGAAGGTTTCCTGTCTCACATTCAGGTCCTGTATCCATTTTGAGTTTATTTTTGTGAATGGTGTGAGAAAGGTGTCTAGTTTCAACCTTCTGCATGTTGCTGTCCAGTTCTCCCAGCACCATTTGTTAAAGAGAGTGTCTTTTTTCCATTGGCTGTTCTTTTCCTGCTTTGTCAAAGATGAGTTGGCCATGGAAGTTTTCCTTCCCTTTCTATTTCTTGGAATAGCTTGAGAAGGATAGGTATTATCTCTGCTTTAAACGCCTGGTAGAACTCCCCTGGGAAGCCATCTGGTCCTGGACTCTTATTTGTTGGGAGATTTTTGAAAACCGATTCAATTTCTTTGCTGGTTATGGGTCTGTTCAAGCTTTCTATTTCCTCCTGATTGAGTTTTGGAAGAGCATGGGTGTTTAGGAATTTGTCCATTTCTTCCAGGTTGTCCAATTTGTTGGCATATAATTTTTTCATAGTATTCCCTGATAATTGTTTGTATCTCTGAAGGATTGGTTGTAATAATTCCATTTTCATTCATGATTTTATCTATTTGGGTCATCTCCCTTTTCTTTTTGAGAAGGCTGGCTAGAGGTTTGTCAATTTTGTTAATTTTTTCAAAAAACCAACTCTTGGTTTCGTTGATCTGCTCTACAGTTTTTTAGATTCTATATTGTTTATTTCTGCTCTGATCTTTATTATTTCTCTTCTTCTGCTGGGTTTAGGCTGCCTTTGCTGTTCTGCTCCTATTTCCTTTAGGTGTGCTGTTAGATTTTGTATTTGGGATTTTTCTTGTTTCTTGAGATAGGCCTGGATTGCAATGTATTTTCCTCTCAGGACTGCCTTCGCTGCATCCCAAAGCGTTTGGATTGTTGTATTTTCATTTTCGTTTGTTTCCATATATTTTTTGATTTCTTCTCTAATTGCCTGGTTGACCCACTCATTCGTTAGTAGGGTGTTCTTTAACCTCCATGCTTTTGGAGGTTTTCCAGACATTTTCCTGTGGTTGATTTCAAGCTTCATAGCATTGTGGTCTGAAAGTATGCATGGTATGATTTCAATTCTTGTAAACTTATGAAGGGCTGTTTTGTGACCCAGTATATGATCTATCTTGGAGAATGTTCCATGTGCACTCGAGAAGAAAGTATATTCAGTTGCTTTGGGATGCAGAGTTCTAAATATATCTGTCAAGTCCATCTGATCCAATGTCTCATTCAGGGCCCTTGTTTCTTTATTGACCGTGTGTCTAGATGACCTATCCATTTCTCTAAGTGGGGTGTTAAAGTCCCCTGCAATTACCACATTCTTATCAATAAGGTTGCTTATGTTTATGAGTAATTGTTTTATATATTTGGGGGCTCCAGTATTTGGCGCATAGACATTTATAATTGTTAGCTCTTCCTGATGGATAGACCCTGTAATTATTATATAATGCCCTTCTTCATCTCTTGTTACAGCCTTTAATTTAAAGTCTAGTTTGCCTGATATAAGTATGGCTACTCCAGCTTTCTTTTGGCTTCCAGTAGCATGATAAATAGTTCTCCATCCCCTCACTCTCAATCTGAAGGTGTCCTCAGGTCTAAAATGAGTCTCTTGTAGACAGCAAATAGATGGGTCTTGTTTTTTTATCCATTCTGATACCCTATGTCTTTTGATTGGCGCATTTAATCCATTTACATTCAGTGTTATTATAGAAAGCTACGGGTTTAGAGTCATTGTGATGTCTGTATGATTTATGCTTGTAGTGATGTTTCTGGTACTTTGTCTCACAGGATCCCCCTTAGGATCTCTTGTAGGGCTGGTTTAGTGGTGACAAATTCCTTTAGTTTTTGTTTGTTTGGGAAGACCTTTATCTCTCCTTCTATTCTAAATGACAGACTTGCTGGATAAAGGATTCTCGGCTGCATATTTTTCCTGTTTAGCACACTGAAAATATCGTGCCAATCCTTTCTGGCCTGCCAAGTTACAAAAGAGAGATCCGTCACGAGTCTTATAGGTCTCCCTTTATATGTGAGGGCACGTTTATCCCTTGCTGCTTTCAGAATTTTCTCTTTATCCTTGTATTTTGCCAGTTTCACTATGATATGTCGTGCAGAAGATCGATTCAAGTTACGTCTGAAGGGAGTTCTCTGTGCCTCTTGGATTTCAATGCCTTTTTCCTTCCCCAGTTCAGGGAAGTTCTCAGCTATTATTTCTTCAAGTACCCCCTCAGCACCTTTCCCTCTCTCTTCCTCCTCTGGGATACCAATTATGCGTATATTATTTCTTTTTAGTGTATCACTTAGTTCCCCTCATACTCCTGGATTTTTTTATCTCTCTTTCTCTCAGCTTCCTCTTTTTCCATAACTTTATCTTCTAGTTCACCTATTCTCTCCTCTGCCTCTTCAATCCGAGCTGTGGTGGTCTCCATTTAGTTTTGCATTTCGTTTAAAGCGCTTTTCAGCTCCTCGTGACTGTTCCTTAGTCCCTTGATCTCTGTAGCAAGAGATTCTCTGCTGTCCTCTATACTGTTTTCAAGCCCGGCGATTAATTTTATGACTATTATTCTAAATTCACTTTCTGTTATATTATTTAAATCCTTTTTGATCAGTTCATTAGCTGTTGTTATTTCCTGGAGATTCTTCTGAGGGGAATTCTTCCGTTTGGTCATTTTGGATAGTCCCTGGCGTGGTGAGGACCTGCAGGGCACTTCCCCTGTGCTGTGGTGTATAACTGGAGTTGGTGGGCGGGGCCGCAGTCAGTCCTGATGTTTGCCCCTGCCCACCTATGGGGCCACAATCAGACTGGTGTGTGCCTTGTCTTCCCCTCTCCTAGGGGCGGGATTCACTGTGGGATGGCGTGGCCCATCTGGGCTACTTGCACACTTACAGGCTTGTGATGCTGGGGATCTGGAGTATTAGCTGGGGTGGGTAGGCAAGGTGCAAGGGGGCAGGAGGGGCAGGCTTAGCTCGCTTCTCTTTAGGTGATCCACTTCAGGAGGGGCCCTGTGGCAGGGGGAGGGAGTCAGATCTGCTGCCGGAGGTTTGGCTCTGCAGAAGCACAGAGTTGGGTGTTTGCGTGGGAGCAAGTTCCCTAGCAGGAACTGGTTCCCTTTGGGATTTTGGCTGGGGGATGGGCAGGGGAGATGGCGCTGGCGAGCGCCTTTGTTCCCTACCAAACTGAGCTCTGTCGTCTGGGGGCTCAGCAGCTCTCCCTCCTTTTGTCCTCCAGCCTTCCCGCTTTCTGAGAGCTGTTAACTTATGACCTCCCAGACGCTAAGTTGGGCTTGCTGTCTGAACACACTCTGTCCGTCCGGCCCCTCCGCTTTTGCAAGCCAGACTCGGGGGCTCTGCTTGGCCGGCGAGCTGCCCCTCCGCCTCGGCTCCCTCCCGCCAGTCCGTGGAGCGCGCACCACCTCGCCGCCCTTCCTACCCTCTTCCGTGGTCCTCTCGTCTGCGCTTGGCTCCGGAGACTCGGTTCTGCTAATCCTCTGGCGGTTTTTTGGGTTATTTAGGCAGGTGTAGGTGGAATCTAAGTGATCAGCAGGATGCGAGGTGAGCCCAGAGTCCTCTTACACCGCCATCTTCCTGTTTGTTTGTTTTATCTTCTGCTACTGTGGCATCTATTTCTCCCCTCTCATCCAGGCTTTGTGTTTATAGAAAGGTTGGGAAGAGGTTATGTAATGCTCCACTGGACCAGAAAATTAGTGATGAGTGAAACTCTTACGAGGTCTAGAGGTCCAGCCAAGTTGGGGTTAACATCTACGAGTCTGGATGTTTATTAGAAGTGGCAAAAGACCTCTTGAGTCTACATAAATGACCTGTGAATTTTGTGATAGACAGAATTTTTGACAAGGTTTTCAGGATTTCTTGCATTCACAGAGAACAGGAACCTTTGAGAAGACCCATTATGCCTTAGGTTGGAATATAGGAGTTTAGGGAACATAAATGTGAGGATGGAAAAAAAATAAACTTCTTACATTACAAGAGTTGGGGTTTAAATTTCAAGACAATGTTTGCAGGTTTTGTATTTTTTCTTTAAAATAACTTGTTTATTGGGTCATTAAAAATAAAGATTTATTGCATACTTGGCTTTTGGATTTGAGAAATATGCCTGGAGATTTATACTGCAGTTTCTATTACTATTATTTTTTTTTCCTTTGAGGGGTGAGATTGAAAGCATTGTGGAACTACATAGAGTGTTAGTTTTTTTGTTTTTTTGTTTTTGTTTTTTTAAGAGTGTTAGGTTTTAAGGTAGGAAATAGGTAAGGAAACAGCTCAAAGTTTTCATGTGTATCGAGGGTTCTTGTTTTGTCATAGCTAGTTCCCTTATCTCAGGAAGAAGTAGCTAAGCCAGAAGGGATGTTAGAAGCAGTAGTAGTAGTGGCAGCAGCAGCAGCAACTATAATAATATTAAAAAAATATATATATATATATATATGTATATGTATATTTCTGCCACTGCTGTTGTAGTTGTTGTCATTATAATCTCCAGAATATCACACGCTGTGCTAAGCATTTTATATGTTTCATTTAATCTTCTTTATAACCTGCTGAGGAAGATATTATTGTCTTTGCTTGACAAGGAGTAAACATATACAAAAATTTTCTGGAGCTAAAATAACAAGTGATAGAGCTGAGACTCTAATGTAGAATGTTGAGACCCTACAAGCCATGTTTTACCAGATACATTATAAGTAACTTGGAAGGGGAGATGCCATAGCTTTTGAATTTCTGAAATTAAATTGAAAATGTTTGCCAATCCTTATTTTTGACTCTAGAAATAACAGCGTAAGAAGGGAAAGATGAGAAATTGTGGTGTAGAGGAAAGATTTTAAATTCACATCTTTGGTGAAAATGCTTAGCATCTTCGATTACCACTTCTCCTATGCTCTTTAGCAAGATGTTATTTAATATCTTGGGAAATATGCCATATTTTAACTCGGTCTCATATCAAAGAGGGATATTATCAATAGTTCAAGGGATGGTCCATATTGGTTCAAGAATCACCCTTGGCAGCTGCTGCTTACAAGATTTCAAAATGAGAATGAAGTACTATCTTCTTTGCCTGCAGGTTATCCCTCAAACAATATACATACCTGGCTTGGGCTTGGTGAAATCTGTGGCACAGCCTCTTTTGTCTCTCTTTCTCCGCAAAATATTCCTGAACCACACAAACAGAGATTTTCTCTTGCTTCTCTTTATTAAACATTTATTAGATTATAAGGAAGCACACCTATAGCTTGGTATTTGCTGTGATATTCTGTATTTGAAAAAAATATTTTACCCACTCATAAAGACTGTTGTTTTGTTTAAAGAGAAACATGTCTGACCTCTCTTGATCTGGATTGATAAAATTCGGGACTCAGGCTCAAAAGTAGAAAACTTCTAAGGAATAAGATGTAAGGTGTAAAAAATGCACTGGCTTAATATTTTCCAATATTATAATATTAATTACAAAAATGTCCAAGCTTCAATAGTCAATGCCCACTGATGACAAGGAGATCCCTGCAGAAGGGAGCATTTCCTCCTCTGAGCCCATGAAATGAGGAAATTTCCTTTAACGGACTAGAAACCAGAATAACTTATTGCTAGGACTAGTTGTGTGGCTCTGAATAAGTCATTTCTCTGTATTTAAGTTTTCTTCCTTATAAAATGTACCAGAATAGCTGTTTTTCCTACCATATGTCTAAATAACAGAGTGAGATTGCTTAGTAATCTATAAACTTTATAAGGTTTTAAAACTCACTTTCATATTCTCTGAGAAAAAAAGACCAATGGCGGGGGGGAATACTGTTTCATTTACCCACATCCTTTATAGCTGCACAAAAGGTTAGGGAGGTTTTAATTGTTTTCTTCAAGAACACTTTCTTCTCACACTTCTTAGGATAATTCAAAACAGACAGAAAAATCCCAGGTGTGATCAGTAAGAGAGATCTAAATAAAATGCTTGCCAAGATAACCTTACAACCTGGAACGGATGCTTCATCATAGGTATTTTGGAGGAAAAAAAGGCTATTGAGTGATTTATTAATTCATGGTATCTTCCACATAAATGAAGGCCATGAGCATTTATATTGTAACTTATCATTGCTATGGTTGCAAAAAGGTTTACAGGGAAACAAAGACATATAATCCTAATCTCAAGGAGACCTAATACAAGCATAAGTTGTTTGATATTTGGAGAAAATTCGTGCAAACATATACTATGGGAAACAAATAGTTATTTAAACCACAAGAGGTTATTTTATGTTATTTTTGTCTCCTGGATTCTACTCACCATTTTCTTGCTAAAATAACCCATTTCTTTTAAACAATCATTTCTTTATATACTCTGACGTTACTTTAGGTCTTCCAGGAAACTGAGGTAATTTAGGTCTCCAGGCACTAAGACAAGATTAAATACGCCAGAGATTTAGTGGAAGAGGGTACAAGAAAAATGAAGGAGAGCTTTCAGGCTGCCATCAGTTCTGACACTTGCGGTGAGAGAGAGCGGAGAGAAGAATGGAATAGGAGGAGTTTCAGATTGTGGCACAATTTTAAGAAAGGTTAAGCTAGGAGAGTGGGGATCCTTGGGCCAATGTCATCCATTGAAAGAGTCCCTGCATCCTGGAAATGGGACTGCATAGTCCTTTCCCCACTGTAAGTGTCTAGGATCAGCACACATGAAGCAAGGACACAGCGTAAATGCAGTGACAGGTAGAGCCAAAGGGGAAGCATCTGGGATTCTAAGTCAGTTATGATCCTCTCATTAAGAAGTCTGAGTGGTCAAGCTTCATGGCTGTCACAACTCTGAACCCACCTATTTCTGGTGGATTTTACTTCACTTCTGCCTCCAGGGGATGGACATATGGATCAGTGTCTGGCCAATCAAAACATTATATTTCCAGTGGCCAGATCTGTTGGTTCGGAGATGGGTCTATGAGGGGCTTCTAGCTAATGAAAAACAATGGGTATTGCTTTGGGTATTGTTGTAAGGGGAGCTTATATTCTCTTTTAAGACAACCTAACCATATAGCTATTGGAAAATCTTTTATGGAGTGCAACCACTAAATCAGTACAACAAACTCAGAGCTATGAAATAGAGAGGCTGAGCTCTGATGACATTTTTTCACCCCTTGAATAAAGCTGTGCCTTTCTTGACTTTTTAGTTTTATGACCGATGAATTTATTCAATACTAGCTGATACAGCTAAGGATTGCTGAAATGATTTGGGTGACTACGTGAATACCGACTCCACAGAGGCTTCAACTAAGAATGCTATGTTCTCCAGCACCACGACTGCCTTACATGTTCCTATGCACAGATCCTAAGACCAACTTTCCACACGATACATTTATACCACATACTTTGTTAATAAAGATTTGCTTAATGCATTAACAGGTTTTTCACCAAAGAACAAAGTTTTAGGAACAGAAAGAGAGAACTCTGTAACAAAAGCATTTTCTTTTGTCTCATAAGCCCTCGGGAAATGAAGTTCTTTAGATAGTATTCTTAAAAACAATTCTCACTCTAAATCCTTAGAAGAGCACAGTGCAAAAGGCCCTTGTTATACTTTACCTGTGTGGAAACAAAGGTCTCCCAAGTCATTCCATCGAATCCTTTAATAATAAACAATGGAGAAGCAGGTGTAGGTAGGGATGTGTATGTTCTCTGTAATTTTAGTTGGAACACCAAGCCCTGTAAGTAGAATGTCAAGAGAATGAGAAAGTACATCATAACTTTCTCAGTTGAAAGTAAAAATACTGAACAGCCAGTTACTTGGTGACATCCCTCCTTAAAGCATCTTAACAAACGGCCAACATACAATTGCCTGGACAGATCCACACTGCAGGTTTCTGTGGGTCAGATGCACCACTGATCATTGCCTGTACTGGCTTCAAGGGACAAGGGAGTCCAAATGAGGTAGGAGTGTTAGCCCACAGTAGGTAGCATCATTGATTTTAAATCACACTTTTATTTGTTTTCCTTTTCTATGCCTCACAAGATTGAGAATGAGGAATTCAAAGCCTAAATCATAAACATTCTCAATAGATTTTTTTTTGGTTTGTTTGTTTGTTTTTGATCATCTGTAAGAATTTGTGATCCTACACTTTGTTATTTTATTCTTCTGTACAGTTAGAAAAAAAGCGATTCTAGGAGAACCAAAAAATCCACTTGAAAGGGTGATCACAATGAAGTCAAGAGGTTATTGTAACTATCATCAAATTAAATAAAAATGAATTGGCAGCCACTATTATGGCCATTTAGGAGGGCCACACTTCCTTTACTATGAAGATGGTTTTGAAATTTCATGATGAATTGTATAAAATTTTGATGAAAAACCTGGCCATTTAAGTTATGGCCCATAGTCTAGTAGAAGAATTGGCAGCATCTGAGAACTTAATAAAACAGAATTTCAGACTCCATCCCAACCTACTGAATCAGAATCTGTCTTTCAGAAAATCCCCAGGTAATTTCTATGCTCATTAAAGTTTGAAAAAAGCACTGCTCTGGATCAGAATATCATAGGTTCCAGAAATATTATTTCATATTAAAGTTAAAAGTCTAGTTGCTTAGGATTTAGGTTTTGTAACCTATAACATTGTTGAGTGTTTGCATTCCAATTTTTCTTCTCCCTTTCTTGTAACCCAGCAAGACAGATTTGACTCATGTATTACTGTTGCTATATAAAATTGAAACAAGAAAAGCACGGCAGGTTCCAGTGTGATACACAGTGACAGACTATGGATCAAGAAGACTACACTTGACAACTGTTTTATCTACCTGAATATGCATGCAACAATTTGGCTAATCCCTAAAGTCAATGTCAGTTACAGTTGATTGATAAAAATGTGCTTCCTTATTCAAGGTCAAATTACTTTGTAAGAATTTTCTTTTGCTTACCGAGCAGCTTCCGTGAGGAATCCCAGTCTGGTATTATAGCTGTGCATGCACTTTCTAGATGTATAAAACTAAATATATAAACCTCCCCTCATTTTTAGTGTATCTGATGCATTATATGAACACACACACACACACACACACACACACACACAAACACACACACACACAAAACTCCTCAGGAAAATTTCAGCTTCTTCAGATTTGCCTCTCATGACCTGAAATCATTTAAAATTACAGATGGTACTTGAAAATGTCCTGAGAGTACTTTTATCCAAGAGTGGAAAACAAAACTACCTTTTGGGGATTACCTAATGTGCCTGATTTGACAATGTTGATGACTGAAGAATAAAGATATTTTAGGTTCATGATAAACAATGAAAAATAGGCCTTTTTAGCCTGAAGAATAACTATCTTTGTTTATTGTATTATAAAATTGTCAGTTTGTTCTACTAAAGTACACAATATGGCCCTTTGATGATAGAATTAAGAGCCCTCTGTTGAAATATATGTCAATATCATTTGATCTAGGGTAAGACATAGAACACTTTTTTTTTAAATCTCTTTCAATATGACGCCTTGTCCTGTTAAGCAGAAGGATAACTGAAACAGTTAAATTTTGCTGAACTGTTTTGCATTATAAGAAAACTATAGCAATACTGAAAAGTTGCTCTCCCCTTGAGATTATAATGAATATCATTTTATTACAGTGATACAGTTTTTTAAATACAAACATACAGATACCTTTTCCAGTTATAGTTTCTAAGATCTGAATGAGCAGGGGCTTTATTTTTTTTAATGAAGCATTTGTAAAATATGTCACCTAATCTCAACAAATAAAAATGGATGAGATTTAACAGTTTGTTTGGAATATTTTGGATTTGTCCCTGAAAGGAGCTCTTTTTTAAAGTTTATTTATTCTGAGAGAGAGAGAGAGACAGAGAGAGAGAGAGAACAAGTGGAGAAAGGGAGAGAGAGAAAGGGAGAGAGAGAATCCAAAGCACATTCTGTGCTGTTAGCTCAGACCCCAAGACAAAGCTTGAACTCACAAACTGTGAGAACATTACCTGAGCTAAAATAAAGAGTGGGATGTTTAGTGGACTAAGCCACCTAGATGCCCCTCGGAGGAGATCTTGATTACTTAAATTAACCTTGGAAGTAGCATTCTTATTTTCATATGCAAACTTCTCAAACATTTTTTGTTGCACTTCTTCCAAGTCTTAATCATGACCTCCATTTCTTGAGTGTTGGAAGAGAGACCCAATATCTACACTTTATGAAAGAGTGACATGAGAGAGAGTAAAGGCTTCTGCAGGTTTTTGTAGGTCAGATGCACCTATTTATGTGAGAAGAATTTTCAAAGAATTCTTCCTTCCTTTCCTGGCCTCTCTCTACCACTTCCCATTTGTTAAAAAAAAAAAAAAAATTGTCCATACGTAGGGTTATTTTAAATTTGATCTCCTTATGAAAAGCAACCCTAAATCATGTATATAAAAATGATCCTTCTTTACTTCATTCTAATAAGACAGTTCTTATCTCTAACCCTCATAATTTGTTATTGCCTTGTGCATATTTCTGTTCATGGTACATTTTTCTAACTTGACTGAGAACAATTAATTTATGAATATTTGTATTAATATAATTCCTAGGATAGTATCTCACACATTACTGATTCAATTAATGTCAGTCAAATGTTTCAGTAATGAAATAGATGAATCCAGTTGATCAACATAAATCCTATTTAGAAAATCCAGGTTTAGCCTGGCAAATATCAGCAATTAACTGTTAGTGCTTTTTGATGGCCTGACGTATCTACAGTGTGAGAGTTGCTCAGATTGATTAAAATATTAAGTTTAAACAGTTCAAGATATATGCCACAAAGAAAGCTACTCAGCTTTCAGAGTAATGATGAGATTTCACCACGTAAAAAGTAAACATCAAAGAGAAACTTTTACAACTGTTAATAATGAAGTACTACGTTGGGGTATTTTTCATCGTTTAGCTTCCTAGTAAGTATTTCCAACAAACTTGCTATGCAATTATTAATATCCCCATTTTTATAGAGAAGAACTTAACATTATCTTGTCCAAGGTCGATCTAGAATAATAAACGGCTAGCCAGAATTCACTCTCTGTTTTGACACCCAAGTACATCCTCTTTCCAATATACTCTTCTGCTTTGAAGATCATCTTCAAAGGACACTGTTGTGGACTAAATTAGGCCCTCATCCTATGCTCTCCAACTCTTATGTTAAAGTGCCCCAATATGACTGCATTTAGAAATATCACCTTTAAAGAAGTATCTAAGGTTAAGTGAAATCATAGAGGTAAAGCTATAATTGAATATGACTGGCATCCTTATAAGAAGAGGAAAAGACAACAAAGATGTGTGTGAACACTTAAAAGAACCTGTGAGGACGCAATGAGTAAGAGGCCAAATGCAAAGAAGAGAGGCCTTAAGAGAAACAAACCCTGCCGGGACCTTGATTTTGGCCTTCCAGCCTGTAGAACTGTGAGGAAATAAACTTGTGTTGTTTAAACCACACAATCTGTGGTATCTTGTTATGGCAGTCTTGGCTGACTAATACAGAGATAGTATTAAACATTAAAATTGTGCAATAAGGGAAACATTGTTGGGTCTAGAGACTAAGAAATGATCTCGAGATACAATGTCTCTGCTTTGTGTGGCAGCCTCATGCAATCATATCAAAGCAAGAGATAGTCGAGTACTTACAGTGTCCCTGCCAAGTCACTGCCAAGTGTAGGCAGCAAGGCTTCTGAGGCTGTAGAATTGGCATCTCTTCTTAATGTCTACAATCCCCTTTTGTAGAACCTCCTCTCTAGTTTATGGCTTAATAAAACTTGGCGTTATTGTGCTTTGCCAAATATAAACACTGCCAATTCCTAAATCCAAACTGCCCAGTACGTGCTGTGAACTCTGTTTTCCTAGGAGTGTGATGAATTGCAAATGAATAGTGTGGCAGATTCTGCTTACTGAGGTGATATTACAGTTTCCCATTTATTTCTTTCCCTGTTTTTCTCTATATACCACTGCCCTGCCCAGACATTTTTTGAGGTTATGTGTGTTACTTTTTTTTCCTCAATTCTGGGAGATTGGAAAAATATTTAATACAAATGACTGGCCAATCGTCGTTTCTAAGAAGGGGTTCCCTTTCCTCCTTTTTGCCTTTAGCTCTTTAGTTTTCTGGGTGCTACATTTTTTGTTTTTTTATTGTTTATTTTTGAGTGAGAGAGAGACAGAATGAAAGAGGAGGAGGAGTAGAGAGAGAGACACACACAGAATCCGAAGCAGGCTCCAGGCTCTGAGCTGTCAACACAGAGCCCTACATGAAGCTTGAACCCATGAGCCCTGAGATCATGACCTGAGCTGAAGTTGGATGCCTCACCCACTGAGGCACCCAAGCACCCCTGGGTACTGCATTTTTAAATGATTTTATTTACATAATATTTCTTCGAAGGTATTGCTCTCTTTGGAAGTGATATGATGGAAATGAAGACTACTGAGAACTCAGAGTTGAAAAATGTATTACTTTCTTGTTTCAACCTGAGTAGTGGGATAAAAAGTTTCTCATGGTAATAATGCCATTAAATGACAAGGCAATCAAGCCCTCAAACTTCATTTTTCATTTGAGAAGACAAACTTACAACTAGTATTGTGGGAGGCATGACATCTGCAATCAAAGGAGTTTGACTTTAAAAGGAAAAGAATCTTATTAGGCTATCCAAGACAGGAGATTATTCTTGTCAAAATCATTAGCTCCCCATTAAGTTCAAATAGAATAAAGCCTTTGTTAAATTACTGGGAGATGATTCTCTTGTCGGAATCTGATCTCCTGTCCAAATTCGCTGGGAAGGAACAACAGTAATACAATGGAGTTTAAGGTTTGTTACCATTGAGCATTATGGTGGATAGTCATTTTTTTTTTAATATGAATCTTGGTCATAATCGGAAAAAGTACAGTAGCCAGAGAGTCTTACCGATGCTAATGCCAAGATGGTAAAGGAAGGCAGAGCAGCAGCTAGAGGATTTTCTGCATTTTGCAGAGGTATCTTTAGAATTTTGCTATACCAGGTAATCCCAGGGGCAAGTAAAATAAAAAATTCCGAAAGGCCCTCCTCAGGGTAAGTGTCAGGACAGTGAATTTAATCTCTGATCAAATTTGAATGACCATCAAGGCCACAGAGCTTTATTGGACCATTTCCTTTTAGATGGAATTTTTAGAAAAATATTCTAGGTATTGGATTTATAGGGATTTGTATGTAATAATAACAATTTATGCATAAATACATTAATGATATATAGTAGTTCTATAATTCATAAGATTCTTGAGTGGTAGTCTCTTTTGTGATCGTTTTCCTCATTTGTGTAATTGAAAGCTCAAAAAGGTATATCTCTTTTCAAATAAGTGTCAGAAATAAGGCTAAATCTGTGTTCTTTTGATTCTAAATCCAGCACCCTTTGTGAGAATACCATAATAGTTTCTACATGTTTATTTGGTAATCATGCCACAGCTAACAACCATTTTCCACCCCTTCTTTTTTCTTTTTTCTTCTCCTTCTCCCCACTCCCTTTGCTTTTCTTCCCTTTCTCCTCCATCAATTGATTAATTGATTGTATTTTTTTTTAAATTCCATATGTAATCATTAATTCTTAGGCTATTGGGGATAGGTCTGAATTTCGTGAAGTTGTCTTATGGATCATTTTTTTACAGTCCTGTGAAATTTAATCGCTTTGCAAGGAAAAAAAAAGTCTTCTGATTTTCCTTTAAGTATACATCTGCTAGAGGACACATTTTTTTTTCACAACTTAAGCAAAATGTAGTTGATTTGCAGTTATATGAAAGCGTTAGTAATTGTGAGATTGTGTAGTAGCATGTATAAGAGAGAATTTACCTCTCTAGAGAGCTACGAAAAGAATGTCTTACATTGAAAACACAAAGTCTTAGAAAAAGTTTCATTTGAAGACAGATAAACCAAGTAGCCTCTGTAAGGTCTTTCAAATTCACTGTTCTTAAGAATATGTTTTTTTTAAAGAATCCATAATACAGAATATAGGAATGATTATAGTCACTGTACAGCAGCTTTTTTCTTTCAATTAAAGCAGAAGCGAAAATATAAAATTGCTGATAAAAAGTAAAAGTTTTGTTTTCTTTATGCTAACCCAAAAGGTAACAAGTAAAAAATTAACGAGAAATCTAAAGAGTGGAGAAGTGCCCTAACAGAGTCAAGGCAGAATTAATTTGGAAATAATATAGGAAGACTTGCAGAGAAGTTGGCAGGGGTTGGGGGTGGGGGGGCGGGTGGTGGCAAAAAGAAAAGAATACTGGAAGGAAAACAACAGGAGTAAAATATGGAAAATAAAAACATAAAAATTAAAATTAAAAAAAAAACATACTGAGACTAGATAGAAAGAAGTAAAGGCAGAAGGAATGCAGGGAGGAAATTGTGCAAATATTGTTATCAAGAGCTTAGTTCTTGGAGTTATTTTTATGCAGGTTGCTGCTTCCCCCATAACCACCTACTTCCAGTGACCACTGAATGTTCTTGCTGAGAGTGATTTTTCCCTGAAGTGCCACCTTTGGAAGCTTAAGCTGACAGTTAATTGAGTTCTGATGTTTTCTCATTCCAAGAATATTCAGAATCCAGGAAAGAGTAAAAGAGGGCAAGAAAAGAGTATTTCTTGGCTCCTGGGTTTTGACCTAAATTCCCTCAGCCAAGTATGCACTGCCTATTTTAAAAGAAGCAAAACAGAGCAAACTGTTCTTTGCTGATTCCAAAAATGTCTCCATTCTATTTTGCATCCTTCCCATCCCTGAAAGCTTTCAATGTTCTTGTAATTTTAAATTATGTTTCTTTCAAGTGTCTGTTCTTTTTATAAAATAGTGAGAAAGTAAAAATTTCTAGGGAGCATGCGAGTGCCAAACTGTAGCATGTATAACATTTTTTAATCAAAGGAATAAGCTAATCAAGGGGAGAAACAGAGTAGACCAGTAAGGGATTCATTTATGGTTACTACCCTAGGAAAATAGAAATAACTTCTATGTTGGTTAGTCATAAAGAACAAGGCAAGATAAATCTCTTGATTTTTAAGATAAAACTGATACAAAGTTGTATTAGTTTCAGGTATACAACATAATGATTTCATGTATGTATACATTACAAAATGATCACCACTAATATTTAGTTAACATCCATCACCACACAGTCATATATATTTTTTTCTTCTGATGAGAATTTTTAAGATTCACTGTCTTAGCAACTTTCAAATATGCAGCGTACTATTATGTAAAGTAGTTACCTTACTGTAAATCACAACTCCAGGACTTATTTATTTTGTAACTGGGAGTTTGTACTGGTTAGTCACCTTCACCCATTTGTCATACCCTCATGCCCCACCTCTTTCAAGCACCAATCAATTCTATCTACAAGGTTTTTTGCTTTGTTTTGTTTTGTTTTTCAGATTCTACATATAAATGAGATCCTATACTATCTACCTTTCCCTAAATGACTTATTTCACTTAGCATATCACTCTCAAGTTCTATCCATGTTGTTGTAAATGTCAGGATTTCCTTCTTTTTTTATGTCTGAGTAATATTCCATTGCATATATACAAAATTCTCTTTATCAATTCATTCATCTATGAACACTTAGGTTGTTTCCGTGTCTTGGCTATTAGAAATAAATTTAACAGGGGAGCCTGGGTGGCTCAGTTGGTTGAGCATCTGGCTTTGGCTCAGGTCGTGATCTCACAGTTTGTGGGTTCAAGCCCCACATTGGGCTCTGTGCTGACAGCTTAGAGCCTGGAGCCTGCTTCAAATTCTATGTCTCTCTCTCTCTCTCTGTTCCTCCCCCACTCATGTTCTGTTTCTCTCTCTCCTTCAAAAATAAATAAAAACATTAAAAAATTTTAGAACAAAGAAATAAACTAACAAAACCATGGGGGAATGGCAGGGGAAAAAGTAGTTATAAACAGAGAGGGAGAGAGGCAAACCATAAGAGACTCTTAAATACAGAGAACAAACTGAGGGTTCCTGGGGGGTATGGGGGGAGAGGAAAAAATGGATAATGGGCACTGAGGAGGGCACTTGTTGGAATGAGCACTGGGTATTGTATGTAAGTGATGAATCAGGGAAATCTACCCCCAAACCAAGAGCACACTGTGAACACTGTATGTTAGCCAACTTGACAATAAATTACATTAAAAAAAAAAAAAAGAAATAATGTTGCAATGCAAATGAGGGTGGGGATGAAATATCTTCATGAGTGAGTGTTTTTATTTCCTTCAGATGACTATCCATAAGTGGATTGCTGGATCATATGGTGGTAATATTTTTAATTTTTGAGGAACTTTAATGCAGTTTTCCATAATGGCTGAACCAATTTACATTTCTACCACAGAACACTAGGGTTCCTTTTTCTACACATTCTCACCAGCATTTGTTATTTCTTGTGTTTTTGATACTAGCCATTCTGATAGGTCTGAGACAATAATTTTTCATTGCGGCTTTGATTTGCACTTCCCTGATGATTATTGATGTTGAGAATCTTTTCATGTGTTTGTTGGTTATTTGTATGTCTTCATTGGAAAAATGTCTATTCCAATCCTCTGCCCATTTTTTAAATTGGATTTTTTTTTTTTTTTTTTGGCTACTGAGTCTTATCAGTTCTTTTATATATTTTTTGATATTAACCCTGTAACAGATATATGATTTGCAAATATTTTCTCCTATTCTAATTGTTAATAGTTTTGTATACAGAAGCTTTTTAGTATGGTGTAGTCCTACTTGTTTGTTTTTACTTTTGGCGTTAAAAAATTTTCAACAAGAACAATGTTAAAGAATTCACTGCTTCTAGGAGTTTTATGGTTTCAGGTCTTACATTTAAGTCTTTAATCTATTTTGAGTTAATTTTGGTGTATGGTAGAAGATAGTGATCCAAAAGAATTTCATTCTTTTGCATGTGTCTATCCAGTTTTCCTAACATTTATTGAAGAGACTGTCTTACCTCCTGCCCCCATCCCATACCCATTGTATATTCTTGGCTCTCTGTCTTAAATTAATTGACCGTGTATGAATGGGTTTATTTCTGGACTCTTTATTCTGTTGTACTTATCTGTGTATTTGTTTCTATGCCAGTACCATACAGCCTGGTTATTATAGCTTTGTCATATATCTTGAAGTTAGGAAGCATGCTATCTCCCAACTTTCTTCTTTCTCAAGATTGTTTTGACTATCAAGTCTTTTATGGTTCTATTCTCATTTTAGGAGTGTTTCTTGTATTTCTGTGGAAAACACCATGGGAATTTGGTAAGGATTGCATAGAATCTGTAGATTACTTTGGATAGTATGGACATTTTAACCATATTAATTCTTCTGATCCATAAGTACAGAATATCTTTCCATTTACAGTGTCTTCTTCAATTTCTTTCATTAACACATTTTATAGCATTCAGGGTACAAATCTTTCATCTCATTGATTAAATTTATTCTTAAGTATTTTATTATTTTTGATGTAATTGTAAATAAGATTTTTAAAATTTTCTCTGACAGATCTTTGTTAATGCAAAGAAATTCAACTGCTTTTTGTATTGATTTTGTATTCTATAACCTTACTGAATCCATTATTCTAACAATTTTGTGGTGAAATCTTTTTTAATTTTTATCATTACTATTATTATTATTTTTTTTCGACGTTTATTTATTTTTGGGACAGAGAGTGACAGAGCATGAACGGGGGAGGGGCAGAGAGAGAGAGGGAGACACAGAATCGGAAACAGGCTCCAGGCTCTGAGCCATCAGCCCAGAGCCCGACGCGGGGCTCGAACTCACGGACCGCGAGATCGTGACTTGGCTGAAGTCGGACGCTTAACCGACTGCGCCACCCAGGCGCCCCTTTTGTGGAATTTTTAAAAGTAGAAAAAAGAGAAATTACTGATGTCCTTATTTCCTGATGTTTACAGGAAGCTAATCTATAGTTGAAGATAAATGAAGTGGGAGGCAACAACAATGGACAGAGTATCATGGCTGTGTCCTACATGTGTTTTTAGCCAATATGCTAAGATTTGGCAGAAATAGTATCATGTGGCAGAGAATAAATTCTCAATTGCAAGTTGGATGACCTGGATTTATATTTCACTTCTTACACCTTCTTAGTTTTGATCATCACTATTGGATATCTTAAAATGATAATGGGAATGATAGCATCTCATGTTGTGTTTAGGGAAGGTTAAACAATATAAACGTAAAGGTTCCTAGCACATATTACATAATCAATAAAAATATTATCTTAGTTTCATGTGGGTGAACAAGACTGTTTGTTAGCAGGTTGATGAACAGATCTATGTGAAGGAGAGGTATGCTGAGATGGTAATTTTAAAAAGCAACAATTTTACCCCTTTCATGTTGAATGTTTCAGAAGTTTTGTGGTATAGTTGAAGGATACTCAACAAATAAGAAATGTGTCTAGTTTTTTGGCCCAATTTTTCTCCCAAATTTGTGTAATATCAACAGGACATGTTAAACCAATGCAGCAGTTTTCAGTAAAATATTTGTTGATGTTGGTGATAAGAATTTTTATGATCTGAACATATTAACAAATAAGAAATTGTTGAATTTATTGTGTTTTTCTCATTGAAAATGAAAAGAAGAAATTATAATGGCTGTTGACCCATATAAAGGCCCAGATGCCTATTGAAATTGTAGAATGAACATACATATGCGGCTTGACTGATAACTCCTATTATCCTTTAGAAATAACTTGTGTGCAAGAAAACTCAAACTGTTTTAAACATAAAAGAATTTTTGACTCACATTATAGGAAATCCAGAGGTGTGTTTGGACTCAAAAGATATCACCAAGGCCCAATTTGTCTTTAAAGTTTTCTATAGTGTTGGCCTTATTCTCCATCCCAGTAGCCCAGCATTCATCTTGGCCTCAAGTCCTCTTTGCATGCGTTTGCTATTGCTTTTCACTGAATTTCATAGGATAATATGCCCATCATAGAGCTAGTCACTATGATCAGAAGAGTGTCACCTTTTTACACTGGACTGTCTGGGGAGCCACACAGGAAGCACGTGTTCCAGAAGGAGAGTGCTTCACTAGATAAAAACGTTATCAAATAATGAGCACTATATTGGAGGAATCTACAATTGCCAAGTGTCCACTACCTCATTTGTTTCAAGAAGTATCAATACATATTATAAAAACATGCAATATCACTTTGAATCATTCACTTATGAAAAGATAGATCTACAGTTATCATATGGGAATTGAGGTGAATATGGAGCATGTCTAAGTTTGTCCTTAGCGATCATCTGTTGGTGGAATTTTGATTACCAGTTAAAGAGCATTTACCTAATTCTTAGCATTCATTATATGCTCATCTCTCCCTACTCATTCTTCAATTAAAAACGTGTGGTAAAAATTCAGTTATTGGATTGCAATATTTTTTTCTTTATTAATAAACTAGCAGTTCTCCAGGTACGGCTAAAGCCACTTTATTTGAAATGTTTAGCCCATGTATAACAGGGATCATCTAAGTAATACATACAATCAATCGGAATAGATTTGATGTTGATGTATGGCACTTGTATTTAAATTTATAGATTCTGGTTTATTTATAAAGGTTTTGAAGAAGAATCCGTTGAAAATGAAACAAATGACGAAAGTCAACATGAAATATTGAGAAAGAAAAGAGATTTGTAACAATAAAGCTCTCGTGTTTTCAATATAATTAATAAACATTGTACCTGTTCTGTGACCAAACTGAGCAGTTAGGGAAAAGAGAGTTACCATTCTGGAAGAGATTAATTATATAATCGCCAGAGCAAAGTTAATTTTGGGGGTAGACTTGAGAAAATAAAACATTTTGAGTCACTTGATATTGCATACCTCACCCAAAGTTCTAATTGTATTTCTATTTATGAATAATTTAAGAATTCTTTTGAGTTAACATAGCTATGTTTTTCATTGTTATTATTTCTATGTATTTGTTGTGTACCAAATATGTAAAAGGATGACAGAGCTGTGATTTTCTCTCCTACCTGTGAGAGAATGCTTGACTTAGATTGTTCTAGTAGTTGCTCACACCTTTATTTATTTCCAAGCTGTTTTGATTATTTTTTTCCAGAAGTGTTCTAGTGCTCAGTTTTGTTTTGTTGGTATGAATGATTTGGGGGGCTTGTTTTATCATTCTTGTAGCTGTTTTTCCCTTTTATGTTCAGCCAAGAGAATTAGCACAAGCAAAGGGACTAATCCTTGAAAACACATCAGACTTCAGGCAAGTAAGAGTTCTAATTTTTTTTTGTCTTGAAAGGGTCTGTTCTCGTAGGCACTGATTTATTACTTTGCCAGAGGCCTAGTGATTAGGCCCCTGAGTTGTGTGGGGGTCCATGAAAATGCTGCAAGCTACTCACATGTCTGCAAAATGTGAAGTATGTGGAAACAATCAGGCATCCATGTCAATGCATGTAGGTGATAGATAACCAGAGATACTCTCCTGAGGCAACAGCCTTGTTCGTGAAGTGAACTAATATAGACCCAAACTGGCCACTTGTTTTCTGGCGGTGGCAAGTCATTCAATTTCTATAGATCTCAGCTCTTCTGTTTGGAAAATGAGAATAATAAAGTATGTCTCATAGAGACATCATATACACTTAGAAACACAGTGAGACACTCTATATACTACAGAACAGAATTAGATTTCAGCCATTTGCCCTTTTAGGATGTTTTCTAGAGATATTTTGGAAGGCAGAGTTGATTTCCCACAGTGGGTTTATCTCTAGGATACCCTGACCAATGTTTGAGCACTGGAAATCCAAAAGTGGTAATAAAGGTGCCCTAGTGAATGTGGAATAATAAGGTAGATGAAAAAATTTGAGGGATCGTTTTTCTAGCCTATGTTAAAACAAAACAAACTTTCTACACAATCTCTATCTCCCATCTATACCAATGATCCCGAGTCTTCTTTCACTTGGAGAATAATAAGCATGGACAAATTCTTACTCTGACTCATTTTTATTCAGGCATCCTTACAGTAGAATAATCTTTTTTCAGGCACCACTTAATAGTATTGATGAGTTTCAATTCACTTACTTACAATCCCATTTCATACAATGAGTGATTCCAGAGAAGTGTTTTCCTGTATTCACATCTGTCCCTCACCCCAAAACATAACCTCAATTGACTAAAAGTCAAAGGGAAGATGTTAAAATTTATATGAATTCATTCTAATGATCTGGTGATTCTGTCAGTCTTTGGGCATCTATTGGTATGGGGATGGTTCTCTAGAGCCATGCTATGGAATTCAATTACATGTGAGTTTTTAAAAACATCAAAATCTTGAGCCCACAAACCAAACATTCTGATTGATCCACGCAAGTATTATTATCACTGTTTTCAGTTTGCTAATTAGGTAATACACAGGGATGTTAGATTGACTAATTATAGAATGAGCTTTTTGGGGTTTTAGAATTTTATTTCTCAGAAAAGATTTAAATATGGGATTCGTTCCATTCTGAGATATTGTACATACAGTCATTGCCAGGAGAGAAGATGATGTATGGCATTTCAGTGACCTATGATTCTGCAACGGTTTAATTGACTAAATTCATAATTAAATGGAAATTTTGATCTGACCACAGAAGGGGCTATCTAAATTACAAAGCTATGTAAAAGTGAATACAATCGTTAAATTTTAAGCACCAGTTCTTAGAGAGGGTCACACATTTAAAATAAATAGTAGCATTCTATTTCCTATCATATGGTACCTAGATATTCTGTAATTAGGACAGTCTGCATTCTCTTATTAGGACAGGTGTTACATAGTAATTAGTTCATAATATGTATTTTTCAAAATAGCTTTATGAGGTGCTCTAATATTATTTTAAAATTACGGATAGTGAAATTGAAACCCAAGAGGTTAAATGACTTTTCCCAGAATTATAACATATTTGTTGAGAAGCCATATCACACCATAAGATGTAATGTTACCTCCTCTGACCTTTGTGCTACAAGGATTATTTAGGTTCCTAACCAGAGTTAGCCAAACTGTGAAAGTCGAGGGTAAAATTCTCCAGAAGACCAACCTTACTTCTGACTCTAAGGAGAAAGTTTGGGGAATTCCCAAGCCCTCCCTCCACTTTGATAATTCACATTAAGGACTTACAGAACTTACTGAAAATTATTATACTCACAGTTACAGTGTATTGTAAGGAAAGGATTTAGATTAAAATCAGGCAAAGGAAGAGACCCATAGAATAGAGTTTGGGAGGATTCCTATTGTGAAGCTTCTGTTGTCATCCCCTGTGAGATTGACCCCCCCCCCCCCCAGCATCAGTGTGAGACAATAGAATATTGTCAACCAGAGATGCTCACCTGAGCTTCAGGGTCCAGAATTTGTACTGGATCTTCATTACAAAGTCCTGATTGAGTGCCCATATAGTTGATCTCACTCTCCAGATCAACTGATATCGCCAGACCCAAAATTCTACCCTAAGTTACAGAGATCTTCTGGAATGGCCAGTCCCTGACCTAAAAGTACAATCCTATCAAGTATGCATTTATTTCCTTCCAGAAGACAAGGACAAAGGCAAAACTTTCTTTGGATAAGGCCAAATTCTTTGTAAGATACCTCCAAATGTTTCATACAGTCTCTTATTTCCATTTATTTATTCAAGAGCTGTTCATTTAATAACTATGACAGACACTTTGCTAGATTCTGGAAATCAGCGAATAAAAGACAAATGGCCCTTTCCCCTGATACAGTTTATAAGAGTAAATATTACAATATAATCATAGAAATCATCATATAATTAACACCACTGGTAAAGTAGATGAAAGAAAGTATAGTATTTTATGACTAAAAAAGGTTGGGACCTAATATAGATGCAAAACTCAAGGAAGGCCTCATTGAGAAAAAGACCATATGAAGTACTGTTTAATAACTTGTATTAGCTAAATCAAAGTCAGATTCAGTAATGTTGACCATAGACTATTGTCATAGTATACTTAATAGTTGACTTTTAATTTTTTTTTCAAAAATAATGTTTCTGGTTCTCAACTAAAACCAAGAATTATAAAGCATTTCAACAGCACATACCTAATGCTATTTCATATATTTTAATTCCATAATCATATACAGAACACCTATCATAATCACTATTCTAGGCCTTGAGTTGATAACCAGCAGTGAACAAAATAGAACAAAACCTTTGTTCTAAGTAGCTAACATTGTACGGATTTAACTAACTGAGTTTAAACTCTGCAGGTAGTTATAAATAGTAGTTTAGAATGTTGGATCCTGGATTAGGCTGCCTATTTAATACCTCAAAGTTAGCTGTGTGATATAAAGAAGTCACAATCTTTCTGTGCTAAATTTCTTTATATGTAATATATGGATAGTGAAAATTCTTACATCTTTCAGTTGTGAAGACTATAATTTCAGTACTTAAAAAGCACTTTGACTTGAGGTGACTGGGTGGCTCAGTCAGTTAAGCATCTGACTTCAGCTCAGGTCAAGATCTCCTGTGAGTACTAGCCCTGCATTGGGCTCTGTGCTGACAGCTTAGAGCCTGGAGCCTGCTTCAGATTCTGTGTCCCCCTCTCTCTCTCTGACCCTCCTCTGCTCATGCTCTGTCTGTCTCCCTTAAAAATAAATAAAAAGTAAAATTTTTTAAAAAGCACTTTGACTAGCACATAAAAACTTCTCAATAAATGTTGAATATTGTTATTTTTAGGTAGGAAGTATGATTTGTTACTAAGGCTTATTGCAAAATGGGTGAAGGAGAGTGGGAGATACAGGTTTCCAGTTATGGACTGAATACACTTTGTGAATGAAAAGCACAACATAGGAGTGCCTGGGTGATTGAGTTGGTTAAGCATCTGACTCTTGGTTTCACTCAGGTCATGATCTCATGGTACCGGTTCATGAGATCGAGCCCTGTTCAGACTCCATGCTGTCAGCGTGAAGCCTGCTTGTGATTCTCTATCTCCCTATCTCTCTGCCCCTCCCCCATATTTTTAAAACACAGCATAAAAATATAATCAATGATATTGTAATAGTGTTGTATGGTGACAGATGGTAGCTACATTTGTGGTAAGCATAGTATGTTTAAACTTGACAAGTTACTATCTTGTACACCTGAAACTAATATAACATTGTATGTCAACCACACTCAAATAAAATTTTTTTCTTAGAAACAGAATTTATGCAAAAAAGAAAGATAAGCTGCTGCATAAGTCAGTCCAATATTATATAAATATCAATATAGAATTCAGTTTGATATAGCTTTGGTTTTTCATTAACTTACAGAATGGCTATGGTGTACTTCACTCTGTTTCCTCATTGAGGTAGGATAGCCTAACACTAAAATCTTTTCGGTCTATATCCAATTCCATGATTGCTATGACATTAAGTGAGCTCTTAAAGGAAAGGTCAGGCTTATTTTTACTTAACTTTGTACATTACTTTTTTATTACATTTATTGAAAACTTAAAATTATTCCTTTGTTAAAATTTCCATATATACAGAGATAGAGTTAACCTTGTTGTCTAAAGTAGAAATCAACCAAGAACATAGTCTCAGCTTATGAGTTCTCATGGAGAAAGACATTAAGCTGCTACAAGAAAGCTGTACTTTGAAAAAAGCCTTGTGAAGTCAGCAACAGAAAATAGAGCTTGGCTGAAATGAATGGCCAGGTGCTCCATTGTTTGTTGTTGTTGTTGTTGTTGTTGTTTCCTTCCCTCATTGTAAAAGCTGGGGCTAGTTGGTTGACAGTTCCTTCTTGACAGGAGATGACTCCAAAGAAAAAGACATCTAGAAATCGCTTTCCTTTAAAGATAAAGTAAAAGCTAATTTACCATTGTCCTACTGAATGCCATGCCTCACTTCAATAGATCAAGGCAGAGTTAAGTGATCAGAGGAATCAAATGCTAAAGACATGTCAGAGAGACAGTAAGCAATTGCCCTATTGACTGCTGATTCCAATAAAATTATTTCAGACCACTGATAGGTTTTTTTTCTTCTTTCCTAAATTGTGAGATGAGTTAAAGTCCAAGCCAGATTTTAGATCGTCAGTGCAATGTAAAGAAGACTTGTTGTTTACAAGAGAAGTGATGAAATAGGTCATAAACAAAACAATTGAAACAAACTTACTTCTTCTGGAAACAAAAAAGTGAGCATTTTTAGAACTGCTCAAAATATTAGAAACATACGAGTTTGACATGAGATGGAATAGGAATTACATCAGGATAATTTAAGGCACCACCAAAGTGGGATGCTTGGAAAATACATCAATAGAAATACATAATAAACATTGACTATGAGACTAGAAGATTTGGGAACCCTAGGAAAGAAATATAATTTAATATTAGCCCACTTTCATAAAAATATTGAACAAAGATCCTTGAACGTAGATGGAATAAGGAATATTAATAAGTCATTCTGATAAATATATATGTATAAGATTACCAAAGCCAATAGAAAACTGAGGAAAACATTTAAAAGGAATTTTTAAAAGATTTTCTTTTCCAAAAATAAGTAAATAGCATTTATTGGCCAAATTTATTTAACAAGCGCATTTCATTTTAAAAGTCATCTCACTGAGGACAAAGAAAAATTATACAAAAGATCTTATATATAAATTATATTTCTGAGAAATCTTGTAATACATCTTCATTCTGGGAAATCAAATTTTCTTTTAGATTCCATAGCAACTGAATTTAATATTTTTATGATAATCTCTATTATAAAATTAAAACATTTTGTTTTAAACCTCTTTTTCATTTTCCTTAAGGCAGAATATGTCTATTAATACTAATTCAGAGTAAATTTTACCTGACTTTTGTTTAAAGTTTATTTATTTATTTTGATAGAGAGAGAGAATGGGGGTGGAGGGGCAGAGAGAGAGGGAGACAGAATCCCAAGCAGTCCCCAGGCTGTCAGCGCAGAGCTTGATTTGGGGCTCAAACCCACGAACTGTGACATCATGACCTGAACTAAAGTGAGACACTTAACCGACTGAGCCAATCAGGCGTCCCTTTTACCTAACTCTTAAATATTGGAATCCGAATTGTGTGATTATTCAACATGTGTCTTTTCTGTATATTTTCAGATCAGTGTTTAATCACAGATCAAGAACCTCTTTTTTTATTTTTTTTATTTTTTGAGTGTTTTCTCCCTTTTACCTAAAACACATTCTGGATTTAGGTGTATTTAAATAATATACAAAACTAAGTTAGAAAAAGTAATTTTCTTTTTAGAAAAAAAAGCATGTAGTGATTATTGGAGTCTATAGTTTAAATTTATAAAAGTAATTTCCAGGGTATCTTTTCATTTTTCTGAGCAGCACAGTTTCAATGCATGCATGGCAACTATTCACTACACTTTCTCAGATATCCAAAAGTTGTGCTGCATTCTACAGACGATATCTGATTCTTACAACAGCCCTTCTAGACAGGCATTGTTGCCCGTGTTTCACAGATAATGACAGGAATCAAAATCTCAAAGAGAACAAATTACTTGCCCAAAACCACATAATTATTGAGTGGTAACGCCAGAGAAATAACATACTTTTGAGCTTAATGTGAAAAAAGTTTAAGATACCAGATGTACGTTGCTATGTATGAAATTTGAGTCACATCAGCCTACTTGTTATTTCTTGGAATAGTCATTCTTACTCTCTGCTGTGAATTTATACATTTCTTCTTTCTGGATCTATTCCATTATACGAGAAAGTCTTACATACCAGAAGCCCCCTCTTCTTCATCTGACAGCTTCTCACCATTTGAAACTCTGACTTAGAGATACCCTTAAAAAAAGACTTTATTTTGGAGAACCATGCAGTGAATTGTTACCAGAGCATATATTGAAATAATGCATCATTGTTAATTGAAGTCGATGGTTCATTAAGATTTCCTTAGTTTTTACCCAATGTTTATCTGTTCAGGATCCCATCCAGGATTCTGCACTGCACTTAGTTGTCATGTCTACTTAGGTGCCTCTTGGCTGTGACGGTTTCCTAGCCTTTGATGATATTGACACTTTTGAGAAATACTGATTACATGTTTTATAGGAAGTCTTTTATTTTTTAAATTTATTTTGAGAGATAGAGAGCAAGCAGGGAAGAGGCAGAGAAATAGGGAGACAGAATCCCAAGCAGGCTCCATGCTTTCAGTGCAGAGCCTCATGTGGGGCTCAAACTCAAAACCTGAGATCATGTCCTAAGCCAAAATCAAGAGCTGGGCGCTTAACCAACTGAACAACCCAGGCACCCCTATAGGAAGTCTTACTATAGGAATATGTCTGATGATGATCTTCTCATCATACTGGAGTTATAGGTTATTGGGAGGAAGACCACAAAGAGAAAGTGCCATTTTCACCACATTATTTCCAAAGTCCACACTATCAACATAACTTATGACTGTTGATATTAATTTTGATCATCTGGCTCTGTAGTAAACTTATTCTTTTGGTTCCCTTTGCATCATGTACTGTCTTCAGTTATATAGCTCTCCTCTTCATCTCCAAGAAACTTTATTATTGTTTAATGGGAAATAAGGTCTGATTTTCTTTTCTCATTATACGGAATTACTGTTAGACACAAGGAGGACTGATTATCTCTATACTCTAAGCATCTATCATACAGTGTGTTGTATAAGAGGCATCCATGTAAATATTTGTTGAATAAAGAGATGTTTTGTAATAAATAATTTTTTTAATTCAAAATAAGTTTTAATGAGCTGATATGGCATAATGGGCAGTATCTTGAAACATATTTGGCATAGGGACTCTTGGGTGGCTCAGTCAGTTAAGTGTCTGACTCTTGATCTCAGTTCATGTCTTGATCTCAGAGTCTCATGACTCTGTGTTAGGCTCCACACTCCTGGAGGCTACCAAAAAAAAAAAAAAAAAAAAAAAAAAAAAGATCTTTTTCCCATAAAATTGGGATAGAGCCTTAAATGTTACTTTAGTTTCCACATCTTTACAATTAAAGAATGTTGATAGAAAAGAGTCTGCTAATATTTTTAAACAATGGATGATTTATAAAATAAACCAAAAATGCAACAATAAACAAATACAAAACCCCAGAAAAATTCAAAATATAAAACAGGAAAAATTGTACATCTGTTCTTGTCATAGTAGAAGTGCATTTTTATAAAGATTAAAACATGTAGAAAAATTCTACAAAATTATTCATCAAAAGAAAATACCTTAACATTGATCCTATTCAGCATAATTTCCTCACAAAAAGTATTTTAATTATATCATAAAATACACCCTGAAATAATCATTTTACACGTAGAATAGAAAGTTTCTCTAATGTTGCTGTCTCTGGCAAGGAATGTCACATCTAAATGTTACGTATATTCCTAATACAAGTGTTCCTTGTTTTTTTGCATTTCAATTTTGGTTCCAAAATTAAACTTGGGAGAAATTTTTTCCCTTCTCAGAAATGAGGAGATACGACTTTGAGATGAGTGATCTTAAAGAGAGAAATGGTTTACCTTATACTCATGAATTGAGATAAAGTTCCTTAGAGGCTTTTCTGTTTCACTTGACTTGAAACATGGCATTATGCATTTGTTAGAAGGCAGGCTCATAGTGAAGATAATATTTGGGCTTATTCTTTTGTGGACTTAGAAATTAATCACCTGGTACATAGTAAAAACTCTTTTTAACATTAAATCCTTATTCATTCCCAAAATGAAAATTAAAAATGTCCATGTGTCATAAATATGAGGAAACTGGCTCTATTTTTTTTTTTTTTTTTTTGAGTTGTTCCTTTTTGTTTGTTTGCTTCCATTGGTCCACTGATACCTGTTTAATATTTGCAGGTCCTAATATTTCAAATTAAATCTTAGAGTTTGGATTGTACCCTTGCTGAAACCGAATGAATTAGAACTGTTATCCACATAAAACTGCTTCCTCAGAATTGTACTTCACTGCTTGTCAAGGCTGTGGAATTTATTGTTATTCAATAGCCTCATACCCTATAATAAATATAGCACAGAGTAATGGCAAAAAAACAATAGCCATTACTTATTACTAGAGTTATATGCCACATAAACAACCCATTATTAAATTAATACTTGCCTCCTATCTAAAATGTACATTTTTAATTAAAATATAAATAATACTAACATTTTCTGAAATTATTTTAGAATGCTTGGTAGATGATACTTTATTTTAAAATTCTTTCCATTATAGGTATGTAATGTGTTAGATCCTTCATATCTGTTGAAATTTCCACTATGAAATAGAGCCATTGCTTTCTAAATACAAAAGAGATTTTCACCCAAGGTTATCTTTAGATACCCTTTCTCTCCTCTCTTCCTCTTCTGAAGCAGGATGTAGAACCGTATTGAATGTGCATGAGCATAGACTGTGAAATCTTATAGAACTTAGCCTGAATCCTAACTCCTTCATTATGAGCTTGGATAAAGACAAATTATTTAAAGTCTCTAAGCCTCGATTTCTTCCTCCATCAAATGGGAAAAAAATGAGCTCCCCATATAGATTTGCACTGAAGGTTAAATGCAAATATGCATGAAAAAAAAAAAAAAAACCAGGACTTGGCACACTGGTAGCACTAGTAAGTAGCACGTACATAAAATGAGAGTAAGAGGAAAATAAACAAGCAAAGAAAAACTCATATATTCATATTTTCTCCAGGCTCTACAGAGAACCCTTGTTCCTATAACCATAAATATGTTGTTCCCCTTGGGCTTTACTGTTCTATCTTTGCTCAGTGTAAGTCTTATCCTTTAGAATCTTTAAAACATAAAGAGTGAATACATACTATGTATACATAAGAGAGAGAGTATTCCAGAGTAGTATTTTTTTCTTAAGCAGAGCCCTTTTCCTTTGCCCACATAATCAAATATGTGAAACTGTGTGATGAAGATATGTCTCCATATTAAAAATGAAATTCAAAAGTAAACTCAATGAGAGGATGTAATAAACATAAAAAATGATGGAAGTAATACTCCATATTGCATACAAAATATCCACAACTACTTACTTATCTCATTTCTTGTTGGTTCAATGTGTTATTATCCAAATATTCTCCATATGTAATGAAGTAAAAAAAGAAAAATAATAGTAGAAAGCCACTTAATTTCCAAATTGCATGTGTAAACATGTGAGTTGTAAGTGGTTTGGATCTCATGAATTTTAAAGCCACTTTTTAGTGGCCCTAGAGCTTAAAACTGAACCTACATGGATAACTAATTTGAGTCAAATGTGGTAAGGAAATACAAATGGGAGCCTTCCCTTTGTAAGGCAGGCCATAAGAGTGAAACCTCTTGTTTTTCTGTCCCAATGAAGTGAATTCTGCTAGGGAAGAAAAAGTTGTAGATACATGATACAGATATCTGAGAGTTGTGTGTGTCTAATTACCTTACATCAAATATCCTGATTAGGTGAAATTAGAAAAAAATGTCAAAGACAGAAATTGAGATCATTGAATGTAGTCAATTTCAGACAACACTGAGAACTCAGGCAGCAACCTGCTTGTTTACAGAACTTTCACTTCTTTATGCCCTCCCAAACACCTACCATAGTAACTTGATCTCTAATATAAACACAACGAAGGCAAATAAAAGTTCATTGAGAAGTTACTGAAGTTAAAAAAAAAAGTAAGATAAGAAGGTTGTTTTCCTTTTGTGTTTTCTTTCCTCCACTCATTTGAAGTTTTCATATATGGAAATCGATTTTTTTCCCTGCTATGTGAAAGAAAAAGATGACTGTGCATTTCATTAGGATTAATGTTATCTTTTACCCCCTGGTCTTAATATTTTGGTACATGTAAATATTTTTGTTTTGTTTTTTTTTCCTCTTAGTTTCTGAAAAATACACAAGGCAGTTGAAAGCAAAAATTACAACATTGTCCTTTCAGGTTTATCACAAATGTAGATGTAATATATCTGCAAGTGTAGCATTAAGTATTGGGAAGTAGGGAGAGTTGATGAACCTATTGAGTTGCAAGATTTCATATGAACTGGTACAATATTAACTCTAAGTAAACTGTGAAAACTTAAGTATATGCTGTATCTGTAGAGTATCTCTCTCTCTCTCTCTCTCTCTCTCTCTCTCTCTGACTCACACACAAACAAATTAGGTATAGTTAAAAAATAAATGGAAGTTTTAAAAAATTCATAAAATCCAGAAGGAGTTAAGTTTTGAAGAACACAGGAAGAACATTCTGAGGAGACAAATAAAACCCAAATAATAAGATGGTAGACCTTAATGCAATTATATCCATAATAATCTTAAATTTCAATATATTAAACACTACCATTAAAATTATTAGAAAGCTAAAAAATGAAGGACCCAGCTATGTGCTACCTACAAGTAATGCATTTTATTTATATTTATTTGTTTTTAAGTTTTTATTTTTATGTAGTCTCTCTACCCACTGTGGGGCTCAAACTCACATCCTCAATATCAAGAGTTGCAGTCTCCACTGACTGACTAGCCAGGTACCCCACAACTGATGCATTTTAAATATAAAGTTAAAGAGAGGTTGAAATTAAATTGATGGAAAAGGTATATCAAAATTATTATCATCATTGTCATCACAAGAAGGCTAGCTACCGTGGCTGAATAAGTATCAGATAAATATACTTCAGTGGAAGAGTCTTACTACACATAAAAGGGAGAATTTCTTAATGATAAAGTCAGTTAAGCAGGAGAACATAGTTAGAAATATTTTGTGCCCAGTAACAGAGCTTCAAAACACATGGAACAAAATTGGCAACATTAAAGGCAGAGATAGACAATATCCAATCATAGATGAAGATTTTAATATCCTTTTCTCATCAATTGATAGAAAATTAGAGAAAAAAACCACCTAGTAGTTGTATAATTCACATTTGCAGCGATAAGGCATGTACAGGTCCTTAAAAAATATCTTAATGTATTTCAAAGGTTAAATCATTCAGAATATATTCTCTGACCACAATTGAGAGAAATTGAAAGCAATAACAATATTTTGTTATGTCTGCCCCAATATTTGATAATTAAATCATATGTTTCTAAATGATATAATGACTAAAGAAGAATTCAAAAGAAGAATTATGAAATAAACTAAAAAAAAATCATAATTTGGTTGTAAGTAAAAGGGTATAGAGGAACACTCAAAGTTTTAAATGCTTCCCTTAGAAATAAGAAAGTCTAAAATTAATAATCTAAATTCTCCCCTAAGACTCTAGACAAGGAATAGCATAGTAAAATCAATATGAGTAGAAGGAACAAAGTTACAAATGTAAGAATGGAAATCAAGGAAATTAAAACAAGCAATAGAGAATATTAACAAAACCAACAGATGGTTCTTTGAAGAGATCAATAAAATTGATAAACTAATGAAGACAAAAATAGAACATAAGTTTTCAGCATCAGGAGTGAAAAAGAGGTTATCATTAGAGATTTACAAATCTTTGCTGTTCAACATGATTTGCCCTAAGCATATGTAGCTATTTAAATTACAATTAATTAAAATGAAATAAAATTAAAAGTTCAATTTTTCTCTCCCTCTAACCTCATTTCAAGTTCTCACTAGTCACATATGGCCAATGGCTACCATTCTGGGCTGTGCAGAAATAGAACATTTCTATCATCACAGAAATTTTCTTTTGGACAACATTAACATTGCCCATTGGAAGAAAAAGACAATGCTACAAACAAGTTTATATCAACAAATTTGACAACTCAGGGGAAATGGGCAAATTCCTTGAAAAATACAATTTACCAAAACTGACACAAGATGGAAGAAAATCTGAAATGCGATATATTAGAGATGTGAAATTTGTATCTCAAAACCTCTTACAAAGAAAACTCTAGGCCAAATTGCTCAATTTTATCAACATTTAAGGAAGACAATGCAATCTTATACAAACTCTTTCAGAAAATAGAAAAGGAAACACATCCTAACTCATTTTTATCCAAATAGCAAAACCTAGTAGAGATATTGAGAAAAAAAATTACAGGAAAATCATCCTTATGAACTTAGATGTAAAAATCCTTCAATATGTATGAAGAATAATGCATTAAATAACAGTTTGTCCTAGAATAACAAGGTTGGTTTAAAATGTGAAAAATCATGCAAAACAGTTCTATTAAGGAGATGTTTAAAAAATGAACATTTCAAAGGTGCAGAGAAACAACTTGACCAAATTAAATCCATGATGATAAATATCTCAGAAAACCAGAAATGTAACTTTCTCTTCCTATCATTAACATCACAACAACTATTCCAAACCACATAACTAATCCGTGTACATCCTACATGTTCTTCCAATCTTTTTGTCACTTTGCCAGTGGATAAATCTTTCTAAAGTATTGCTTTATTGAAGTTATGTTTTTTAGTGGTGCCTCTTTTCCTCCAGGTCAGATTGTTATTCTTCACTAAAACCCAGTGCCTAATGTAGTTAATGATTTCATTCATTCATTTATTCATTCAAACAATTGAGTTTCCTAGCCTTGATTAATCCATCTGTGTGCTAGTTCTTGCTTTTCTATTGCACTGCTAAAGAAAATTAAAACTAAAATACACAAAATGTACAGTGTGAAATCATACAGAAAGCATTCATACAATTAGTGCCATTTCTATTTTTTTATTTTCCAACCTCAAAGAAATTCTTCAGTCTTTTCTGACTCAGCTATATTTGTGTTCTCCACAAAGGTTATTTCTAACCTCATTCTTTGTAAATCCCTGACTTTGTCACCTCTTCCTTAATTGTCAGAATATGACCTTGTCTACTCTGTCCAAGAGAAAAGTAAAAGTCAAACAGGAAAACTTCAATAATTTAGCATTGTCTAAACCACAGAAAGTAACTGAAGCCATACCGGTATTTTTTTCTCATTCTTTTTTTTTTTTCTTGAAATGTGTTTTTCTTAGGCTACGCTCTTTCCCCATTCTCATTTCCCCTAGACCTCTAATATGTCATGACACCCTCCAAATCCTTCAATGATTCTTTGTTACGCTTAAGATAATTTCCAACTTCTTTAACATAGTTTACAAGCTTATCTAGCTTTTTTCTCCCTAAAAATCTATTTTTTTTGTCAACCCCAACTTCCCTTAGTTTCCTGATTACACTGTGTCCTTTCTCACTTTTTCAATTCCTCTTTCTCTTTATAGAGCACTCTTTCCCATGACTCTATCTGATGAACTTCTGTGTACCATGTAGCTCTCAATTTAGATGTAATTTACTTGAAATCTTTCAAAACAACACTGATATATAAATTGTTTCCCCACTGAACCCTGTATTTCCCCAATCTTAACACATGCCATTTGGTATTATAATTACTTATTTACTTGTCTTTATCCCTTGAGTCTGAACATGCCATTAGTACAGATACCTTGTGGATGAAGTGGAATAAATGAACAGTGCATGGTTAAAGAAGACATACACTATGCTTGGCATCTGGATAATGAGATAAAAGGAAGAATCTCTGCTCTCAATGCCTTAATAGTCTAATGAAGAGACAGGTAATTTAAACCAATAATGATCATATATTAAATACTATACTATGGCATTTGGCCCCAGTTCCTTTTCAATTATATTTCCAATCACTTAGAAATAAACCCATTAGGTATTTGTACTAATCATACTTGAACATATTTTATGCCTTTTATTCCTACGTTTTGCTTATGCCTTTGAATCTTCCCAAAAATTATGAATACTTCAACAATCATAAAGAACATCCATGCGATTTTCCCAAGCTACCCTGGACCACAGTGTTGTCGCCTTCCTCTGAACTTCAGTAGCACTTCTAGTACCACTGTCCACTTGACAATTATGTACTAAGGCTCAGTTAATTATTTATATATAATTATACCTTTTTTCAGATTTAGAACTCTTAGAAGACAGAGATATTATATAACGGTGTATATATATAAAACCCTTGAAGACTCATCAAGGAATAAAAAAATACCTTGCTTATTGAAGTTTTGTTATAATTGATTTTTAAAAAATAGGGGCGCCTGGGTGGCTCGGCTGGGGTCATGATCTCGCGGTCCGTGAGTTCGAGCCCCGCGTCGGGCTCTGTGCTGACAGCTCAGAGCCTGGAGCCTGTTTCAGATTCTGTGTCTCCTTCTCTCTGACCCTCCCCTGTTCATGCTCTGTCTCTCCCTGTCTCAAAAATAAATAAAACGTTAAAAAAATTAAAAAAAAAATGTATGAGTTAGGCTGTTATCACTCCTCTTTCTTTTCATCGTATTGAATCCTTTGGATTATCTTTTCTCCAAATTTGCTTTGCAAAATATAGATCCAATTTTCCTGAACCATTGAAGACTAGTGTTTTGTATATAATACTTACTAGCTCTACATATTCTAAGAATTATCCAGGTTGTTGATATGTATTGTGGCATTTAATCCTCCCAATAATCCCATGAGACATGAACAATGATAGCTCTATTGTTGTTCCTCTTGGGGGAAAAATGGTTTAAATAGGTACTTTTAACAGATTATCCAACTAATAAGTAAAAGCCATAGGATAAGTCTCAACTTTGATTTCTAACTTCTTAACCACCACCATATTCTATAAGGTATATAGCTCTCCGGATCCTTGCACATCAAGATGAACAAGTATCACTAGATAATTGCACAGATTCAAGGAAATGGTACAGGTTCTATGATATACCTTTTTAAAATCCTACAAATTTAACAAGGTATATTTTTAGAAAGCAATTATTATTTACAAGAATTAGAACATACTTGGTACTTTGCTAATACTATCTTAATTTTTTCCCTGAAAAACGTGTAAATTAATATTCCTATGGTCACTTCATAGATGAGAAACCCGAGAATTAGATCAACTCTACAGGGTAGCTCACATAGCTAGTGAATCGTAAACTGTGGATGTGAACAAATCTGTTTCTCATCAAGGATTATGTTTTTGCATACTATACAACACTGCTGTGTTAACCCCTTGTTTTTGTGCTTCATAGTTTAATATCTCTTGATCATCATGTTAGAGTGAAAAATAGGGAGGTGCACAGAGTTCTGTTATCAAAATTTACTGGTTGGGTTCTGGATAACTGGCATAACAGTATTTTCACTTTCTACTGTTTATAAAAACTGCCTGAGGGGCGCCTGGGTGGCGCAGTCGGTTAAGCGTCCGACTTCAGCCAGATCACGATCTCGCGGTCCGTGAGTTCGAGCCCCGCGTCGGGCTCTGGGCTGATGGCTCAGAGCCTGGAGCCTGTTTCCGATTCTGTGTCTCCCTCTCTCTCTGCCCCTCCCCCGTTCATGCTCTGTCTCTCTCTGTCCCAAAAAATAAATAAAAACGTTGGAAAAAAAAAAAAACTGCCTGAGATCCTATAATTTTATCACATTTCAAAGACTTTTTATAAGTAAAAATGTTAACGTATTTTAATTCTTTATTGAGTATATGTGGTTAAATGCATGGCATCCTGGCATACCTATCTTATCTAGAATTAGTGAATAGTTAGCTTACATTGAACTCATTTTATATTTTTATCCATTTCTACATTGTAACTCTTATCCAGAATTCTCAGATTCTCTTCCTGCAAAGTCTATATTCTATCATGTAGACAGAGTTATAGGCCCAGGTGGGATACCTAAAATCATTATATTTTTGTCACATTCTTTCTCATGTAATAGGTAAAACTAATAAAAGGATGTACTAATGTAAGATAAAAGCCAGCTGCATTATTTCAACCCAGCAATTGAATTCTATCAATCAAGATACCCTTTGCTGTCAGAAAAGAAAGCTAGAAGGTTCTGTGTGGATGAAAATAAGGTTTAGGGTAAATTAAAGTAAAAAACTTGATCTATAAGAGAAATATATTTCTAAAATTTGGGAATATAAATTAGGAAAAGAAAACGCCATTTGATAAGGCCTGTCTAGACATTGGTATCTTGAATGTGAATATTGAATATAAAATTGAAATGAATAACATTATGATATGATCAGGTAAATTCATGAAAATATAAATCAGCAAGAGAGAACAAAAATGCTGTGGTACCATCATTTTAAGGGCTGCATACAAATATGGGCTGGATCTTTATTTGGCAAACTGTCTAATCATCTGACTGCCTTGTAATGCCTACAATAAATATCACCGTTCCTTTTTACTTTGGTGTTATTGTGGATTTTAGAAACCACCTCCATCATTTTGCATTCTTAATAACATTCACTTTTTTACTCTTACAAAATATAACATGCTTATTACAGAAATGTAGAAAATTCAGGAATGTGCAAAAAAAAAATAGTACATTTCAGGTAGCAGTTATTCTTAGTGAATCATTTTCAATGTTTTTGAAAACTCTTGGGACTGTAAACAAGTTGATATCAAGTGCTGTCTATTCTAAAACTATAATGAAAAATTCGTTCTTAATAAGCTCATCATTTCTGGCAAGATTTGTTTTTAATTTTTTTGTGTGCATTTATTTTTGAGAGAGAGTTAGAGTGTGAGTGGGGGAGGGGCAGAGAGGGAGACAAAGAATCTAAAACAGGAAAATTATCATTATGTTAGAGACCGTGTTCTTTTTTTTTATTTAAAAAATGTTTCTTTAACATTTATTCATTTTTGAGAGACAGAGTGTGAGTGGGCTAGGGGCAGAGAGAGAGAGTGGGACACAGAATCTGAAACAGGCTCCAGATTCTGAACTGTCAGCACAGAGTTCTACCTGGGTCTTCAACTCATGGACCTCGAGATCATGACCTGAGCTGAAGTCGGATGCTTAACCGACTGAGCTACCAAGGTGCCCCTTTTTAATTTTTTTTAAGGTTTATTTATTTTGAGAGAAAGACAGAGACAGGGAGCAGGGAAGGGGCAGAGAGAGAGGAAGAGAGAGAATCCCAAGCATGACCCCCAACACAGAGCCCAAGGCAGGGGTCGAACTCACAAACCGCAAGATCATGACCCCAGCTGAAACCAAGAGTCAGACACTTAACTGAGCCACTCAGGCACCCCTATTCTTAACTTAATATATTTTATGTGTATAATATACACATATGTCTATGTTTGCAGAGAGAAATATTAGTGACACAAAAAGGTGTATTCAAAACCTCAAAGTATGAGAGAATACTAATTTTCATGCCATTTAGTCTGTGTCTTCCACATTTACATGAAATTAAGTAACTGGCCTAATTAAAGCAGGGAGGTTTGCTCTCATTTCATTAAGCCTGTCCTCCTGGGGCTATGTGGCCACTTTGGGGAAAGGGAATGTGGTTAAGGGCCTATGCATGTATAGATATTGGAATCACAATTTGAAAAAGTGACATGAGCTATTGAAAGGTAACACTGATTGCCTTTTTTTTTTTTTTTTTTTTTTTTTTTGAAAATTGACCTCAGTCATGGTTTTCTTTCATCTAAAAGGATTTATACATGCTTACTTGAGTTTTTGCTGCTAAACTCTGGAGAAGTCCATATCCACTCTAATGGAAGAGACAGGGACCCAAGGTTTGTGAACTTACATCCACAAAGGAAACATGAAGTGCTAATGGAAACTATAGTTTTCAATTGGTATAGTGTCTGGTTTACCTTGAAACATTACCTTTATCTTCACCATTTTTTTTTTTTTTTTTGTAAGGAACCATATATGCTACTATCCATCCCCTCCAAAAATCAAAGCTACTCAAAGTGTAGTACATGAATTATCAGCATGGACCTCTCCAGAGGGCTTGTTAGAATGCCGAATCTCAGGCATCACTCCAGATGTTCTGAATCACAATCTACAGTACATTTTAACAAGTTCCCTAGATAATTTGCTCTATGTTTCCTTTACCCAGCTAAACCAGGTTTCAATTTGTATTGCCTTCTTCAGGCAATCTTCAGTGATATCCTTAATTGTATCCACGCCCTTATCTAATCCTCTCGTGGAACTAAGTCTCTCTCAGCTGTGGTTTTTATAGCACACTTTTATATTTATCAGTCTATCGTTTGTCTCTCCACTAGACCATCAATCGAGGATGGTTGACACTTGTTTTTGATTATCCTAGTATTCTTGGTACAGTGTTATTACCCATAGTATTTAATTAATAACAAATTAAGCTTGCTTGGACAATAAGAAATGTCTGTATTACTAAGATTTATAGTCTATTCCAATTAAAAAAATAGCTTTCAGGATTGTTATTGTTGTTTTTATAAACACCACCTATTTTTTTGAATTGCTAATATAAGAAAGCATTGTGCTGGAAGTTGAACTTATACATAAATATAGTAAAATATCACCTTTGTGATTCATGAGTTTATAATCTGGTAAAGATGTCAGAATGTTCACATGAAAGGACAAATTGTAACTCCTAGCTTGTATATGTTAAGAGGCAAAGGTATGAACAATATATTCATTGAGAGAACTGATTTTTCTAGGCTCTAAACAAGAAATGAAATATTTTAGAAATATATTTTAATTTTTGTTTTATTTGAGTATAGTTGACACACAATGTTACATTATGTACACAACATAGTGATCCAGCAACTGTAAATATTACACTATTCTCACCACAAGTGTACCTGCTATTTGTCACCATACAGTGCTATTATAATATCTTTGACTGTATTTCCTATGCTGTGCTTTTATTCCTATGACTTATTCATTTCATAACTGGAAGCTTGTATCTCCTACTTCCCTTCACTCATTTTGCCTCCCTATTCCCCCTCCCCTCTCACAACCATCAATTTGTTCTCTGTATTTATAGATATGATACTTTTTTAAAATTTATTCATTTATTTTCTTTTTTAGCTTTCACATGAGTGAAATCATATGTCTTTTTCAGTTTGACTTATCTCATTTAGCAAAATATCCTCTAGATCCGTTCATATTGTCATAAATAGCAAGATCTCATCCTTTTTATGGTTGCATAATATTCCATTTTATTTACCTGTTCATCCATTGAAAGACATGAGTTGTTTACAAGGTTTTGGCTATTATAAATAATGTTGCTATGAATGTTTATGTAAAAGTTTTTAGGTGTTCTATTTTGTCGTGGGTGTATGTACAGGAGTAGAATTGCTGGAACATATCATAACTTGACGTGTAATTTTTGAGAAACAGCCAAAATCATTTTCAAAATGGCTGGATCATGTATATTTCCACCAGGAGTGTAATGATGGTCTAATTTCCCTATATCCTCACTGACCCGTTATTGTCTGTTGTTATGATTATAAGCATTCTTATAAGTATGAAGTCTTTTCATTGCGGTTTAATTTGTATTAGCCTAATGAATACAGATGAATATCTATTTATGAGTTGTTGGCCATTTGTGTAACTTCTTTGGAGACACGTGCATTCATATCCTTTCCCTGTTTTTACATTAGGTTATTTGTGTATTCGTTAATGAATTATAGGATTTATTTATAACAATTATTAAAATTATGAATTATCTCAATATAAATCCCTTACAGGTCTTTCTTTATAGTTTAGTTACTTTGAGAGAGAGACAGTGCATGCATGTGTACACAAAAGAGAGCGGGGGAGGGGCAGAGAGAGAGAGGGAGAGAGAATCCCAAGCAGGCTCCACACTGGCAGAGCAGAGCAGAGCTGAGCCTGATGTGGGGCTCGATCCTATGAACTGTGAAATTATCACCTGACCTGAGATCAAGAGTTGGATGCTTAATCTTACAGGCTTTTATTTGCAATTGTTTTTCCCTTTCTGTGGGTTATCTTTTCACTTTCTCAACGCTGTTTTTTGAAGGATAAAATATTTTAGTTATGTTGAACACAGTTTATCTGGCTTTTCCTTTGTCACTTGTGCTTTTTAAAAATTTTTTTAACATTTATTTATTTTTGAGACAGAGACAGAGCATGAACGGGGGAGGGTCAGAGAGAGAGGTATACATAGAATCCAAAACAGGCTCCAGGCTCTGAGCTGTCAGCACAGAGCCCGACGCGGGGCTCGAACCCATGGATCGCGAGATCATGACCTGAGTGGAAGTCGGATGCCCAACCTACTGAGCCACCGAGGCACCCCTGTCACTTGTGCTTTTGATGCTCCATCGAGCAAGGCTTTGCTTAACCTGAAGACTTGAAGATTTACTCCTATGTTTTCTTCTATGAGTTTTGTCATTTTAGGTCTTATATTTAGACCTGTGATTGTGTTTAAGTTAATTTTTGGATGTTGCGTAAGGCAAAAATTCAACTTTTTCTTGTTGCATGTGAATTTCAGTTGGCTTAGAGCCATATACTGAAGGAAAAACAAAACAAAACAGAAGCAAAGACAGATCGTACCTTCCCCATTTAATTTTTTGGAACCTTATTAAACATCTATTGAACATAGCTGTGAGGGTTTATTTCTGGGCTCTCAATTCTATTATGCTGAACTATATACTTCAGTCTTCTTGCCAGTATCACACTCTCTGGATTATTGTAGCTTTGTAGTAAGTTGTGAAGTGGGAAGTATGGTTTGTCTTCCATTTTCAGTTTTTTTTTCTGGCTATTCTGGGTCCCTAGCTTTTCCATATGAATTTTAGATCATCTTGTCAATTTATGCAAGAAAGACAGATTAGGGATTTCTTGGAATCTGTAGATCAATTTGGAAAGCATTGGCATCTTAACAGTATTGTCTTCTAATCCATGAACATAGATTTCCTTTCCATTGATTAAATATTCTTTAATTTATGTAAATATTATTTAGGTCTTACAATTCTTTTTTTTTTTTTAATACATTCTTAAGCATTTTATTGTTTGGTGCTTTTTTAAATGAAATTTATCTTTTTTTCAATGAAATCCTTCTTAATTTCACTCTTTCACTTTCAGATTGTTCATTGCTAGTGGATAAAAATACTATATATTTCTATATAAAATGTATACAAATACTATATATTTCTGTATAAAATGTCTAAGAATATATTTTTGCCATTCTCTGATGCATAGTCACATTAACTAGGTATTCTGTTAGCTAGCTCAAATGTATTATGGAACAGTTCTAGTAAATTTTTTTCATTTTGGCTCTTTTTATTTTTAAATCAGGCTTTTCCCACTTGATTCATTGTAATAAATTGTTTTTCTGTTTATACGTTTTTTTTTTTTAATAAGCATTGTCAGAACTTGCTTTTTTGTCATTTTTTATTGTGGTAACATACACTTGACATCCAATTTACTATTTTAACCATTTTTTAGTGTCTAGTTCAGTGGCATTGAGTACATCAAAATTGTACAAACATCACCACCATCCATGTTGCAAATTTTTCAACTCTCCAAACTTGAAATGCCATATAAATTATGAAGTAAGTCTTCATCCTCTCCCCCAGCCCCTGGCAGTTGCCATCATACTTTGTCTCTATGAATTTGAGCACTCTAATTAACTCATGTAAGTGGAATCAAACCATATTTATCTTTTTGTGACTGGCTTATTTCACTGAGCATTATATGGTTAAGGTTTATCGATGTTGGAGCATGTGCCAGAATTTCCTTCCTTTTTAAGGCTGAATAATATTCTATTTTATGATTTAGGTTGCTTTTATCTTCTGGTTATTTTGAACAATACTACCACACACATGGGTGTACAAATAGATGTTCAAATACCTGCTTTCAATTATGTTGGGTCAATACCCAGGAATAGAATTGCAGATCGTATGGTAATTCTATGTTTAACATTCTAAGGAACCACCATACTGTTTTCCCTAGTGACTGCACCATTTTACATTCCTAACAGCGAAACACAAGAGTTCTAATTTCTCTAAATCATTGCCAACACTTTTTACTTTCTATTATCTCACCTTTTTTTTTTTAATAACAGCCATTCTAATGGATATGAAGTTGTATCTCATTGTGGTTTTGTGCATTTCTCTGATGATTAATGATTTTGAACACCTTTTCATGCGACTGTTGGCAATTTATTTATTTTCTTTGGAGAAATATCTATTTAAGTTCTTGGCCCATGTTTTAATTTGATTGTTTGTTTTTTTTGTTGTTGAGTTGTAGAAGTCTTTATAAATTATGCATATTAATCCCTTATCATGTATATAATTTTAAAATATATTTGTATGTATTTTCTCCATTCCACAGGTTGCCTTTCTACACTGATAGTCTCCTTTGATATACAAAATTTCTTAACTTTGATGTAGCCCATTTATCTGCTTTTATTTTTGACACCTACTCTATTTGTATCCTTCCCTTACTTCTTCTTTAATTTTTTTTTCTTTTGTTCTGTGAGTATATTTACAATAGTTGCTTTGAAATCTTTGTTGTGGTGCCTGGGTGCCTCGTTGGTTAAGTGTCCAACTCTTATTTTCCACTTGGGTCATGATCTCATGGTTTCATGAATTTGCACCCTCCTTTAGGCTCTGTGCTAACAGTGTAGAGCCTGCTTGGGATTCTCTTTCTCCCTCTCTCTCTGTTCCTCCCTCATTCGCCTTGTCTCTGTCTCTCTCAAAATAAATAAACAAACTTTAAAAAAAGAGGAATATTTATCTGTTTACTTTCACATTTGGGCCCTCTGAAAGGCAATTTCTATTACCTGCTTTTTTTTTTTTTGTGTGTGTGTGTGTGTGTGTGTGTGTGTGTGTGTGTGTGAATTATAGGTCCCTGGTTTTTTTTGCATGTCTTATAATATTGTGGTTGAATACTGGAAATTTTAGTTAATATATTTTAACAACTGTGGACACTACTGTAATCTGTCCCTAACTGTAGTGATTAATGGGTTTTGTTTGTTTTGTATGTTTAATTTTTTATTACCTTGACTATTTCGTGAAGTTTATTTCCCCCACAGTGTGCAGTCTCTGATGTCACCTTTCACAGGGAATAGCCCTGGTCAAATGTACAGTTATCCTGGGATGACACTGGCCTTCTAAGGGCACTCTTTGATTGTCTGTTTACCTTATCAGTTAAGTTATGTGCCTCTGTTAGCATTCACTAATTATCAGCTTATTATTGTTTTATTTTTTAAAAGCCATTTTGGCACAAAATGCTCCACAGTTTTATTCAATAAAATTTTGTTGACCTTTCAGAAATAGACATTGAACTTTGTTCCAACTAGAAAGTTATTCTTCTTAGCCATCTTTTCCCCCCAATTCTAGCTGACCTATGTTTTAGTTTGCTGTCCCTATGGAGCCAACATATTTATTTTAATTAATTGCCACCAAAATCTCCATTGTTTTTGACACCACGTTTAGGCTTGAACTTCCCCATATTCTGTTCCAAATAAAGCCAGTTCCCGTGCGAAGAATAACAAAGCTCATTGTTCTTTATTTCTGGCTTTCTTCCTGGGCATTATCTCTGTATCACTAATCTGGAGCAGACGATGGGGGCAGTGCACCGCTTTCTTCAGAGTTATAGCTCTGTATTACTAGTGACTTTATAGTGGGTGTGGTTGCCCGTGGTTTTCTAGGTTTAGGACTTCTGCCCTGTGAGTGATAGGGATGAAAGCAATTATAGCCCAGTATTCTTTATCTGTTCACCTTAAGAGTGTTTTATTCCTGTTTTTAATACTGTGCCTATTGTTCTCCAGGTAAGAATTAGTCTAGTTCTCTTCAGAGAATTGACCTTCAGTGTTCTGCTGCAAGTATTAGAAGAGAAGATATAGAAGATTTAGCTTTTCCTTTCAATCAATTCTCTTTACATCCGCACCCCACCTTATTCCTATTCCCACTCCTTTTTGGGCTATGAAGTGTTCAGGTTTTGAGCCTTTCCAGGATTTCGGTGTTATGTACACTTGTGTTTTGGCTCTCTTCTGAGGGCTTCTATGCTGCACAACTTGAGTTCAATATAAATCAAAGGTTATTTTAGTAATGCCCCCTTGGAGCTGTGCAGTACACAGTCTCTTTAGAATGCAGCAGCCTTGATCATCATCCCTCTCATCTCCTCAGTCTTTGCTTAGAAGATTTTATTTCCTTAGTACTAGAAAAGGGCTAAATCTGTGAACACTCATTTATTGCTTCTTTGCTTTTAAAGTTTTGTTGACATCATTTGTTTTAGTCTTTTTTCTTATTCTCTTTCTTCTTGTGGGCTTTTCCCTTTCCTATCACTTTAATTTCATTAAGGATTTTGCAAAGTGCAAAGGTGAATAGATGTGCTTAATTGAGGTGTTTAGCATAGAGAGAACTTTTTGACCTGATATGTGTCATGCATTGTGTTGCATTTTCCTTTGTTCCTTCTTATAGTGCTGAACTTGTGTTGAACATTCCCAAAGCTATTGGTACCTCCTATGGTCTTAGATTAGTATAACGATTTAAGATAACAATGTTTGCCATTCAAAGATGACTTCTATCTTTACTTTCCAAAAATATTTAGTCACAGGTGCTTTTTACCTACTAAGCGTGCAGAAATTGCTAGAAGTTATGAATTCCCTGTACAAAGGGTATTTCCCTATTCCTGCTGCCTCACCTCTTCTAACTCATTTGCTACTAACACCTCCATCTTATTATATTTGTCTTATATAGGTGTGTAATACACTTATATAATTTATATGTATATTGTCCTTTCACTGTATATTGACTTTTTTTACTCTTCTACCTCTAGAATAAAAAACCCCATTACCAGATATCTGCAATTGCTTCTTGGTAAATGTATTTTTCTCTGGCCTTTGTGGTAAATTTGCTTAATTTGTTTCCTCGAGGATAGTTTTCTGTGGTTATCATTAAATATATTGAACTAGGAAAGACATGATAGTAGTTAGCTTATTGTTAAAAAATCTAGCATACCATCCTTACTATAAAATCAAATGCAAAACACTAAAACAAGATGTCTAAACCACAAAATAGTTTGACTTCCCCAATCTAATGCACCTGCCACTCTCAGGTTTCTCTCCCTTATCTCTATACTGGTCCAAATCTCAGCATTTATATGATAGTCTACAAATTATAGAGCATTTTTACCTTTACTGTCCCTTTGAATATTCCTAAAATCTTATCAGACATTTACTAGCTTGGAAGCTAGCACTCAGAAAAGTTAAGAATCTAGGCAATAATTAAACATCTGGTAAACGATATCGCAAATCTAGGCTTCCCACCTTTAAGACTAAAACACATTTCAAAATACTGGGTGTCTTCAGTCTATTCTTCTACAGAAATAAAAGATGGAAGTGAAAATTCCTGGATTTTATTGATGGAGCTGTTGTTGATGATTATAATGACAATATAACTGCCAACCTGTGATGGATATTTACAATGTGAAGTGCTTCTATTGAGTCACTGTGTTTAAACTTCACACCATCCCTATGAAGTTAGTAATGTCATTATTCTCCTATAATTTGTTCTGAGAAGAAAACCCCACAGAAGCATATGTTGCTTTATCTTCTCGTATCCTCTTATTGATAAACTGAGGTAAAATTTTCCTTTTGTGTACAAACCCTGCATATTGTAGGTTAATTATTTAGCAAATTTTGTCAATGGATATTGAAACCAAGTCTGTCTTTTCATAAAATAAAACAAATTAATCTCTTCTTATTTGATTGTGCCTTGATAACTAGAGTTTAGTTTTCTATGTAAAAAAAAGTTTAAAAGTTTTGCATATTGAATTTCAGAACACTGAATGCCATTTACGATGAAGAGTTTCTTCAGAAATTGGTACCTACTATTGGTAAATTGTTAGAAATGGTTTTATTTGGAGATCCAAAATAAGCAGTTCTTTCTCCAGTGTTAGCCAATGAGTTGGGATGGTTGCACCTCCTTTTTTATGTAAACCCTTGGTTTGCAGACATAACATAAAACAGAGAAATCTCTTAGCACTGGTGCAGTATGCTCTCAGGTTGTTGCTGTTGTTGTTGTTACTTTGGTTTAGCTTTTGTTTCTACATTTCAAAGCATATGAGGCAGCATATCTCAAAGTTGTATTCCTAGCGTAGTTGGAGAAATATATTAGAAAACAGCATGAAAAGCAGAACAGTAAACAGTACTTTCCAGAAAGTAAATAAGAGAGTGAAAGAATGTTTGTGGGGAGAAGACATGCACTCTTAATCTTCCTGATATAGAAGTAATACAGATCATGTCCACACATGGTCCAGTGAGAACTAGTTATAAGGCCCTAACCACGTGAAAGGAGAGCAAAAGTTACTCTGGCAGGGTAACCACTTCGTAGAAACATCTCAGAGTATAGAAAGAGAGTAAAAACATGTTTTAAACAGATAGCTATGTTTACCATACAAACTAGATGTGTTTCAGCAGGTAATTGTCTCGTTAAATTACTAATTATTTATTAATGGAATAATATACAACTGCCAAAAATGATGGCGGTTCTGCATGTTTTGAGTGTGCATGCATACTCACAAAAGTTATAAGAAAAAAAAAAAAAGTATGCCATCTGTTATAAACCCCAGACTCAGTCCACAGAATACTTCATCAAACTACATGATTAGCCTACAGCTTCCACCTCATAATAGTGCATCAAATGATAAAGAATTTTGCTTCTTGTCAAAAGAGGAGTAAATCCTCATGCAATATTAATATGCAAAATGAAAACTATGAAATGACAGCTTTGTCATTTAAATAGGATGGGGACATGTATGTATACACACACACACACATACATATATGTATATAATTTCTTCTCAAAACTCAATAAGAAAACAACCTAATAAAAAAGTGGGCAAAGGATTAAACAGACATATCACCAAAAATATTGTTTGACACATAAACACATGAAAAGATGTTCAATATCATTAGCCAGTAGGAAATGCAAATTAAAACCATAAGGTTAACATTACATAACAATTAGAGTGACTAAAAAGTTAAAATTAAAAGCTGATGATAAGAAGTATTGGTCAGAAGTCCAAGCAGCTAGATGATTCATATATTGGTAGTTGGAATGCAAATTGGTACAGCTACTTCGGAAAACAATTTGATAATTTCCTGTAAAGCAAAACACCATTTTACCGTATAAACCATCAATCTCAGATTTACTCAAACGAAATGATAACCTGTATTTAATTTGTGTGCGAATATTTATAGCAAATTTATTCAACACCAGAAGTAACTTAAATGTCTGTCATTTGTGAAATAGGTAGGTAAACTGAGATACATTCATACAATGAAATACTATTCAGCAATAAAAAGGAGAGAACTACTGATAAGGTAACATGGATGAGTCTGAAATACATTATGCTAACTAAAGGTGCTATAGGCTGGATTACTCCATTTACATAATATTCTGGAAAAGGCAGAACCATTGAGACAGAAAACACACCAGTGATTGCTAAATCTGTCCGTGGGGAAATGAGTTGACTATAGAAAGGCAGAGGAAAATATTTGGGGATAACGATCCTGTTCTTTATCTTGATGGTGGTATTGGTCATACAACTATATGCATTTTTTAAAACTCACAGAACTGTACATAAAAGGAATGAATTTACTGTATGTAAATTTATACCATAATAACAAAAATAGAGCCAAAAACAATAACTAAAAATTGTCTTAATGTTGTATCTTTATATATGAGAACACACTGAAAATTTGAAGCTAGCACTGTAGTTTAGTACTAAGCAAAGAATTCTGAAGAAATCACATTAGTAGTCATAAGCAGCAGCCTAATCTCAGCAAGCCAGCTCACACTGCATTTTACTAGGCCAAGGAAACAGGGGTGAGAGAATGAATGATATGACACAAATTATCGCCATTCTAAATATGTCAAGCTTACGTCCTGCTGACAAGAGGGACTGGCTGGCATGGTAAGTAGCTGCATCAGCTTTTTCAATCTCCCAAGTATAAAAACAGAGTGAAATACTTTTTTAATGTGCTACATAAGAAAATGATATTTTTTCCTAATTACTGTGATTATAGTTGTTGCTTAAAAGGCATTTTTATAAGCCAAATTCAAAGAGTGATTTGATTACTAAAATTGAGAATTAAACAGTATCCCATTTTATAAAATATTGTCTTAGCTTAAGTTTTGAGAAAGTGCCTATATTTTTTGGTATTTCCAAAGAGTTGATAAAAGTTCTAATTTCCTCTCCGGGAGAAACATATAACCTAGGAGCCCATGAATAAAATAGTGCAGTTGTGTTCTCACTGTACTGCTAAGTCCAATACATCGATGTGAATTGGGATCAATGTGAATTGTTCAATTATAGGTCATAAAGGCAGCCAGCATAATGCTATTGACAGTAGCTTGGATAAGTCATGGCTACACATATAAGACAGTGGTTCTCTGGCTTAGAAATATTTATATAAACTAAACTAATGAGGGGAGATACCTCCTAACAGTAATAACTTGTAATGGTTGGAATCTGGTCATCAACTTCAAATCAACCTTCTCTACTGTCCTGTTTTCACTCTGTGGCAGGTTAGCAAAATGTATCTGTGTATGTTTCCTAAATCATAAACCTGTATGCATTTGTGGAAATGTGTTTTAAATCCCAACGCTGTTAACAATCCCTAAGCTTAGGCAGACTACCATAGTATTAGGTAAAAATTTCTTAGCCAATTTATCAATTGATCTGTGCTTATATAGCAAATTAAATGTGGATGTACATTGCTTCAGAGAGTAATAGTCATATTTTATAGAAACTAGTTAGCCAGTACAGAAAAATCTTCATTTCCTATGGTTTAGTATTTCCCTGTTGGGGATTTTTCATTCAGGTAAAGATTTCAGGAGAATTTATCAAAACATAAGATCTCTGCCAAAAAGTGTCAAAAGATGCACCAAGTTATTTGGGAATAAAACTGGAACACCCAAAAGTAAGGAGCGAAAGAGAAAGAAACGTTATCTCCCAATTGCTTGGAGATTATGTAAATTATTTCAAGAATACTGACAGTAGATATTTTCTTGTACTGAACAGATGATTAAACCAAAATTGTAACATGATTGTAAAAAGTAATAATAGATGCAAAGAATTATATGTGCCAGGAAATATTTTAAGAACTTTGCATGATATACCTCATTTAAATCTCCCAACATCCCTATGAGGTAGTTTCTATTATTATCCCCATTTTATTTTATTTTATTTTTTAATTTTATTTATTTATTTTTGAGAGAGAGGGAGAGACAGGGAGAGGGAGGGAGAGGGAGAGGGAGAGGCAGAGGGAGGGAGGGAGGGAGGGAGGGAGAGAGAGAGAGAGAGAGAGAGAGAATGCCCACAAGCCAGGCAAGGGCAGAAATAGAGGGGGATACAGAAACTAAAGCAGGATCCAGGTTCTGAGCTGTCAGTGCAGAGCCAAACGCAGGGTTTGAACCCATGAACTGTCTGATGATGACCTGAACCAAAGTCGGATGCCTTACCAACTGAGCCACCCAGGTGCCCCATATTATCCCCATTTTAGACATAAGGAAAAATAAGTATAGAGAGCTTAAATCATGTGCCCATCACCATAGTATTCTTTAAAAACTCGGGTACCTCAGGGGTTGAATGCAACAGACAGACACTTTTTCACTCACATCACCATCCAGTTGGGTCATCAGGGGATGTGGATGCTTGCTCTTTCAGGTTCCCTCCAGTTTAGACCAGTGCCATCCCAAGGTCCTTGGAATCTTCTGTTGACCTCTCTGCATCCAGAAGGCTGACAAGTAAAGAGAGAGTTCATCATCAGAATGCTTTAGAGCCCAGGTCGGGAAGTGGCACACACTAATTTTGCATATACTATATTATCCAGAACCAGATTTATGGCTCCAACCTAATGCATGTCCACTCGGAAAAAAAGTAATCTTTTCATTTTCTCAGGAAGAGAAGATAACATTGGTGAATATTAGCTATTTTTTTGCCATGCTTATAGCCTAAAATTAGCAAATCTGGGGTTGGAACCTAAGTACCCTGGCTCCAGTGCTTAAGACCTTAATGATGTCTTGTACCACTCAGAAAAATGAAACAAAGTGCTAAAAGGGATACAAGATTTAGTATGAAATGAATTTCTATCCTTCTAGAATCCTGTTACTATTTATTAGTAACACAAATCCAGAAATCTGTTTCTAAGTTAAAGGATGGCTTGAGAAGCTTAGTGGCTCAAAGTTACCCATTTCTTGTTAGCTGTTCACTTGCATTTGATAGAGAGGATGTAGTCACATTTTGGTAATCTCCTATACAACTTGGAAAAGAGCATAAAAAAGATTCCTTAAATATCACAGAATGTAGTGGGTCTTTGTTGGGAGAGTCTTCATCAGTTGAATTAGATTTGATTCCTGAAATAATAGCTTCTCTTTTTCCATTAAAAAAGACATTTTTATGATAATGCTGAGAAATACAGATCAAAAACCATATTACATATCTGTATTCTGACTTGTTTATTTCATCCCTTTAGATAGTAGTGGTCTTTCTACTTCAGTCTAAGATCCAAACCAATGAGTATGTTACATGAACATATGACCGTGCTTCAGAATGTAAAGCACTCTGTGAAGACTGATAATTCCAGTACAAAATTTCTGTTCTACCCAAATAAGCTTTCTAACAAAATTAGTCTGATGTACTTTTAATTATCTTTGTAAGCATTATAGTGTTGCATGTAATTAAGCATAAATGGTAAGCAGCTCAAATAGATAATGTTACAGTAATTGGTATTGCTTTTCCAGAGTTAAGCCAAATTTTAAAATTTAGTTTTTCATGTTGTTAGCTCTTCATAATTCTTCATGATCTATTAGAATAATCCGTTTTTACCATTTTGCTTGATATCATACTTTCAATCTCTCCACACATACACAAATTCTAATACACAAATTCTAATAGAGGATAAATTTGATTAATCAAAAGCTGAATTTCCCTCTCATATCTTTGGCTGTTTTCAACCACTAGACACCCCTCCCCCCCCTCCCCCCCGCCCAACACAGAAAACCATGTGTGAGGTCCAGTGTTTCATATCCATTTCCTCCATTTTCTCTCATTTTCCTCAGTTTTCCACATCACTACCCCCAAATTGGTAACTATTTTCAGCGGGTATACTCCAGATATTTCAAGATTGGTGAGAGCAGAAATATGAAACCAATGGTCTGTGGATTTTGTAGTTATAATTGAAAGGGAAAACAAGGAATTGGGTAGTGAAATTAAGTGGAAAAAAATAAAGCACTTAAAGTACTGAGTTAACATGCTTGCCTTAAGGTAGAGACTAAATAAATTAGGTCAAATCTATACCTTTATTCTGTTTATCTCATAATGTAGTTAATTCTTTTCTGTAAGAAACCTTTCCTATTTCCTCTTTCTGTCCCAACCCCTGACTACACTTCCTCTATCCTCTCTCTTCCACTGAAACCTTTTTTAAAGGTCTTAATTGATCCTATTAAAAAAAAACAATGCATTTTTTAGGCTTCTTCCAATAATATTTCTCAAAGGTTTTAACCTTCCTCTGCTTACTTCCATGAAGTGTTCTTTCTCCTTAGATTTTGTGAAGCTCTTCAACTTCTCCATCTATATATTTGATATTTTTTCTCAATTTTCTTTGTTGAGAACTCTTCTTCTGCTTACCTTTCGCATATAAAAGTTCTGTGGGTTGGGGCACCTGGGTGGTTCAGTCAGCTGAACCTCAGACTCTTGGATTTGGCTTAGGTCATGATGTCATGTTTTGTGGGATCGACTACAGGTCAGGCTCTGTGCTGACAACGGGAAGCCTGCTTGTGATTCTCTCTCTCTCTCTCTCTCTCTCTCTCCCTTTCTGCCCCTCCCCTGTGTATGTGCTCTCTCTCTCTCACACACACACACACACACACACACTCTCTCTCTCTCTCTTTCTAAAAATAAATAAATATACTTAAAAAAAGTTTTCTACGTTTATTTGTAGTATAAATATTCTTTATAGAGGATGATTCTATTCTGTTTTGGGCTTTAATTACCTACTTTTCCTTTGTAACTTCCAAAGCTAAATCTCCAGTCCAGACTTCCTTTCTTAGTTAGACTCAAATTCTCAACTTTCTCTTCGCCATTATCTTATCAACATTTGAAACTAAGTAGTCAAAGGCAAATTTAGTATTTTCCCCCAAACTTCTAGCCTTTTTGTTATTCTTAATTCATTTTATTGGTACTGTTAACTTCCTGTCATTATGCTTTCACCAAGTATTTGGCCATCCATTCATCTAAATCTTCATAGTTCTAATTTCTGTCTTTGCTATGTTTAGTCTTATAGATAGCTTTTCTTCTTTCTTGGTCTTTCACTCATCTTTCTCCCTGATATTAGGTACCATCAAACACTTCTGTCCTCAATAACTCACTGTGACCCTCATTATCAAAACAGAAAAGTCTACTTAAGCTAAAAATTAATCCACTCTGATCTAGCCCAAAACAATAATTCCAGCCCCATTTCCTACCACATCAAACACTACCATTGAGCCACACACAGTTATTTATCATTGCACTTATTTCTTGTAGGCTTTCGTGTCTTTTAATTTATTTTATCATGTTGTCTGCTTTATCTGGAATGCACTTTCATAAATTTTGTCTACCGAACTCTTCTTATCTTTTAAATTTCAGCTTAAATTAAACTTTTTTCACAACTAGTTTCCATATTGTCTGTGCTCATTTCCAGTCTCTGGAGGATTCCTTCTGTTTCCAGCTCACGTCACTTGTGTTTTTATTTAGCATATGTATTTTTCTGCTTTAAAGTATACTGTTGCTTACATTGTCATCCTTCCCACATAACCCTACCCACTCCAACACTCATGTTGTAATTCCTTAATTTGTCAAAAGCAATTTTGTATGTGTGGAACCCTGGCAGAGTGCTTAGCATTGACTAGGTGCTCAATCAATGTTATCTAAAGTAGCATATATATTCAGGGCAATTTTGGACTGATTCCACCATAATCAAACAAGATTTGACAAGTCTATTACCTAATTTGAAGATGTAAATGAACTATCTTTAGGACCTAGTTTAATTTAATGGACTAGAAATGACACCTGAGAGTGTTAATCCTCATCCTAGAGTTAAGCTATTTTATTGATTCATTCGTCCTATAAAAATTATAAAACGCTTTATCAATAGCACAGTACTAAGCCTAGGATGAAAAACAAAAATAAAAATATATGTATACCATGTTTCCAACCATCTCTATATTGTACATTGGGAATTAGAGGCAATCAATACTGAAAACTTAGGCTCTGTATGCAGGGTGACATTACATGGTCGCTCTCTCATATGTTTGCTGCACAATCTTCGGTTAATATCTCCAAGTTTAACTGTTACAGGATTTCAAAGAGATTGCATATTTAAGGAACTTGTTATATGTTAGGTTTATAAATTGTAGTTATAGATACTAGTAAAGGAAACTATAATGTAAATAACTACCATATGCCAAGCAAAAATGCCATAATTTCCAAAGAAACATTTGTTCTATATTTTTATTAATGTATTTTTACACATGCAATTACTGGTCTTTGTACAGCACATGAATATTAACATTTTATTAGCATATGATTAACAATGACCCAAAATCCAAGCCTAGAAATCAGATAGTTCATCTATATAGTGGTTGAATATGTATCAAGGAAATAGAAATTGTTCCAGGTATTTCAAGGAGAACGAAATCTAATAAATTATTGATTGTGATCGAAGCAGTGAAAATTAGAAGTTGAAGAGAGCACAAGTAGCTTTCAAGTTATGGTACTGTGGTTCTGTTGCAGGGAGAGGGGAAGCCATGGTACTTGATGAGTTCACTAGTAGCAATTGGATCAGTAAGAGACAAAGATCAAGGTTTCTGCCCTGGGCACTTCAGCCTAAGTGGTTCACTAGAATGGAAAGAAGCCTTCAAAGGGGGCTGTGAAACAGGAGTAACATCAAGACTGCGAAGCTATGGAAGCAACATGATGAATGTGTATCAGTTAGTAGTTAACTGCCAAATGCTGCTGAGATGTCAAGTAAGATGAGGACTGAAAATGGCCATTGTACTCCTCAACATCAAGGTTATCAGAGACATTTATGTAACCAGTTTCTATGGAGTAGTGGAGGTGAGACCTCGATGGAGTGGGTTTAATATAGAAACAGGAGAAGAGAGAGGCAGTGAGTATGGATTATTTTTTTAATTATTGTTATAAAGAGGAACAGGGAAATTAGGCAAAGTTGACTAGTAGGGGAAGTGAGGTCAAGGTTTTTTGTTTTTAAGTTGAGGAAAAATAAGAGCATATTTGATGCTGAGAACGAGCTAGTCAGGGATCTGAAAACTGTCTGTAAGTCCCTCTAGTAAATCGTTTAGGCTTTGTGGGTCTTAGGTCTCTTAGGAAATAGTCACCTATTCCTTTGTAGTGTAAAAATAGCCATAGACAATATGTAAACAAATGGGCATGACTGTGTTCCAAAAATATTTTAATTGTCAGAAAGAGATGGGCTTTGGGGTGATCTAATATAAACTGTTAACAAATGATTATGAGAGGAAGCAGAGAATAGGTGAAGTCATATCCTCGAATAGGTGAGAGGGGACAGGATTTGTGCACAAGGATTGGAGGGAGTTGGGCTTTGATTAAGGGTAAATGTGGATTTGGGTAAATGTGGATAAATGTGAAGCATAAACTTGTAGAAAATCTCTTTGATTGCTTTAGTCATCTGTGAAAATTAGGAAGCAAGACCAAAATATGTGACTGACCAGTAGGAAGAAAATTTGGGATTCTAAAAAGGGAAGATGCATGAAATAATCGCATGAAAGAGCTGAAAAATATTTGGGCTAAGAAAATAGTTATATAGGTAGTAAATTGCAAAATTTCAATTTTGAATGTTCTAGCTGTTCTTTTCTACATTGGGGCATTCATATATTTTTACTGTAATTTATATATATGTATATTTTTTTTTCTGAAGCACCAGCTAACCTTGCAGCAAATATCAACATATTTTGAATCATTTAACTTTAATCTTGAAAATGCTTATTTTTCTTCCCAGGGGAAAAAAGAGATTGTTGCAATCCATTAATACTTCTATTTTCAGACAGCAAAATCAGTTACACATTCTATCCATATATTTTTCTAGTTTAGCAAATCTTATTCCTGTTAGAAATTATTTGTGCAATGAATATGCTTCTGTCACTTCATCTCTGTTTCATACATTTATCATATTGAATTCTAATTTACTCTGAGGTTTTGCTAACTTTTGCTCCAATGATGTATTTGCTCTGAAAGAGTTCAGATATAATGAAATATATTATGTCCAGTATTTGTCTTATATTTTGCCACCAATGAAAGATAAATTATTGAAATGGAATATATTCACATTGATTGCTATGAAGGTTACACATGGATTGTAAATCAAAACAAGCCCTTAAAAGATAGAAAATCAATTAGTGTGTCAGATAAGAAATGCATAAATGTTGAAATCAACCACTGGGTTGACATTTTTCCTCTTGAAATAATTTAATTTATCAGAATTTGAAAAGATTTGTGACTTTGAACATCCATAATAAGCTAAAAAGTAAACGACCAAACAAATCTAAAATTTTGTTAACAATACTTCAGACAAATACAAGCCAACATATTTTAGAGGGAATAGGTATTGTTTGTTTTCTCAATCAACCACAGAAAGTTTTGAGGAGACCAATGAGAACTATATTATCGTGGTCATGCACAGAGTAAATATTAACAATATTTAAATTTAAAACAGTACACATGTGTGCACAGTTGTATTGACATAGTGTCTTTGATTTTATTTCACAGAACTATTACCCAATTGCCAGCAGTTGAATTGTCAGTATAAATGTGCAGTGGTCAGAAATAGTACACGATGTTACTGTGAGGATGGGTTTGAAGTGAAAGAAGATGGGAGAAGCTGTAGAGGTAAGTATGATACATGACTTTATTACTGTTTCTTTTCCCTTTTTCTTTTGTCTTTTTTTTTTTTTTACAAAGGCTTATTTAATAAAAATTTAATAAAGTATCTTAGAGCACTTACCATATACTTCACACACTGTTTATGTTATTTTTGTTTCCTTCAATTTAAAATGTGATACTGCCCCATAAACCATATACATAAACATAACAAATATGCATTTTTTACCAATCAATTTTCAATTCATATTGCAATAATGTCAAACATGGGAAATGTCAACAATAGGAAGTGGTTTTGGGTTAACTGTGCAAACACTGGATTCATTGTTTTCTTTTAATTTTTTTTAATCTTTATTTTTGAAAGCGAGACAGAGTGCAAGTGGAGGAGGAACAGAGAGAGACACAGAATGTGAAGCAGGCTTCAGGCTCCGAGCTGTCAGCATAGAGCCCAATGTGGGACTTGAGCTCACAAACTGTGAGATCATGACCTGAGCTGAAGTCGGATGCTTAACTGACTGAGCCACAAATGGTTTTAACTTCCTAAATGTTTTCTGCTAGTTATATAGCTGCAGGGAAGTAGACATTTGTTACTAACTGAGGTAGGTTAATGATGTCATGTAACATTCTTTACAATTTTTACTTTTTTTGGATTAGTGATTCTGGCAGTTGGCATTTTACCAATAGCAATAATGATGAACATAAAAATATTTATGTGTGTTTTTAATGTCTTAATCCTTGCTTTTGTGAATGCTCTATAGCACATGTTTACTCTCTGAAATGACTCCACTCTGCCATACCAAACAATTCTAGGTTACTTCTCGATTCTATTCATTTCCATTATTTATAGGTTATATATACATATAAATCTGATATATTCACAATATAAGTAATACATTATTTTATATAGTATTTAGAATCTATATATATAAAATATAAAACGTAGAATCTATAAATATGATCAAACAATATCTGCATTGCCAGAGCCACTAATAAACAAACTATTTTGTAAAGAAAGTGGTGCTTTGCCGATTACATTAAACCTTTGCTTTAAAATTATCACTTGCCCCTAGTAACAGAATCTTAAAGTTGAAAGAGTCCTCAGAGAGAATATTGTTCAAATTTCTAACGACAGAAGTGAGAAAAGTGAGACCCTGAGAAATTAAGTGATTTATTTAAGTCTTACACATCTTCTTAGTAATAGACTTGGGACTAAAACTTGGGTCTACAGAGCCTACTTATTCTTGCCTTGAAAAGGCTCGTTGCTTTTTAACGTACATCTGGGCTTGAATTTTTCATTTGTCGTTTGTTTATTTTCTGTATAATACAAATATTACAGAAACATTTATTATTAAATATTTGTCACACACAGAGGCTATTTAATCTGACTATAGGTGGACCAAATAGTCCATGTTTATTTGACTCACCATTTTTAAACCAAAATTAAAAAATCAGAAGATGACACACAAAATCTCAGACTTTATGAAAAAAAAAAAAAAACAGAAGATCTGGCAACATTAGACACTGTATAATCATTAATGTCAGCCATATATGAATAGTACTTTTGCTTGAATGCATACATGCATGTAATTTCCAGTTCAAAACAGCTCTTTTCATTCACACAGGGTAGGCTAATATACCTATACAGCATCCTTACTCTTTTGCTACATCTGAGTCCTGTAGTAGTCAGGATTTTCATCTGCTTTTGCATGGATCTGTTTCTCCCCAATCTCCTAATTAAATCCATAAAAAAAAAAAAAAAACAAACATAATCAATATCTTCTTTTGAATGTTAGTGAGGACTTATGCATCAATCAGTATGGAAGGTCACCAATGAAAGAGGAACTCTTTTTACTTTCTCTGCACTCCTGGATGGCCATATCTGAGCATCATTTATGCCTTCCTGAAGCCTATTTCCAGGGTAATTTCTGTCCTTAAAGGGAGAAAGAAAGCAGCATTATAAGTAATGACATGCCTATTCCTTTGCAGCCAATTTTGTGAAGTTACATGAATGTTATAGCAGTGCATTCTGGTTAAGAAGAACAACAACAAAAAAATGATTAATCATATTGCTATCCAGGATAGCACAATCATGTCAGAAAAACTAAAATAGGAACCAATAAAATTAAAGTTGAAAAATCTGAAAATTGATAAGAATCATTTCTGCCACTAGGGGCTGGATTTTACCAAATAGAATGTTTAATTTCTTTTATTATCAGTGGAAATTTAGCTTCAAATACTATTTTTTTTATCCCCAAAGCAACTTACTTCAAACAAACTGTCCATGAATGCAAACTGTTATATGAAGCCAAAGAAATCTCAGAAAAGTGCAAATTAATGACATGCAAATGCAGTTTCCCAATTTAAATGGCCCCTTAGCTACTCAGGAATATTTTTGCTTTTCATTAGTAAACTCTTTTCTTAGTTCGGTGTTCAGAGGGTTGGCTGAGAGTTCCCACCCTTGAATCGTGCGTTTGATCTTTCTGGTGATGCCATCCTGGCATTATCTGGTGTTCCCACCCTGAGTCACCTCCTTGGCATAGACTAAGGTATATTCTGAAGGGACTCCTAAATAACAAAAGACACTGCTATTGCTCAGAAAATTATAAAGATTTTAGGAACTCTATGCCAGACACTGAGGATAAGGAATAAATACATATTTTTATCATACCACTGATTTTAGTGTACCACCACTCATTTCCATCTATCCAGTCTTCACATGTAGTCTGTTGTGTTTCTTAAACATTTCAGTCCATTCCCTTTCCTCCATCCCCCCACCACTTTGTTCAAAGTATAATGGCGTCAAAATACAATTTCTTGTGTGAAATTAGCACATAGCTAATTTTTCAGGATCTCTTCCCTACATTCACCAATCCAGTTTTATATATGTTTATTTAGTTTTAAAATATAAATTTGATTAGATAGCTCTAATAATGCTTTCCCAATTCCTGTGTATAATGTACAACCCTTTAGCATACAAATAACTTCATTATCTGACCCCAAAACTACTTACTCAGTACCATCTCTTACCACTTCTCCTTATCTGCCCTTATTCCACTTGACCCCTTATGCTCTTTTGAAATCCCCACTATGCTGTTTTAACTGGAGTGCCACTTTCCATCTTATCCTATCTTACTTAATCTGAGAAAGTCCACATCATCCTTTAAACTCAGTATGCAGCCTTCACTTCATATTCTACCTCTAATTCCAAGCCAGTTCACTTCCCTGTGTTTCTATCATAACCAGACTCTGCCTCTATTATAAGGAAATGCATAGAATCGAAATTATATTTCATTAGACTTGTTTCACTTAGAGGTAGGAACCATGTTGCATCAACATTTTTTTTTGTTTCTTCAGGGATTAGTATCATACATGTACACAGGACAGGCTGAATGTACATTTGTCAAAGTTATTAGCTGACGCAATTTTTTTTAATTTTATTTTCCTGGTTGGTTAAGAATCATTAAGTACTTGCTGTTTATAGTGATTTGAACAAGATGCAGGAAGAAGGAGTATAGGGAGAGGAAGAATGTAAAGAATAGAAAGAGGACCCTAGATATTAAAATAAAATTTAAGATGATTTTTTTCTTTTAAACACTGTTTAATAGTTTCCTCTTTTTGATTTAGTGAGGGTGGTTTGCATAGTTTGGCTCAGAACTCTTAATCTGTTCATTTAAAACCATGTTACTAGACTAATTTCTTTGTTACAATAGTAAAAAAGTCTGTCATGAACACTAGATCTATTCAACAAATATTCTTTGGAATGCATTTTTGTCTTTGAAAACGATATAGGGACTTCTATCCTGCCCATGAGAAATGCAAATAAATTCTCTTTTAAAATAAAATATTAGGTATTAAGTTTGATCTTGCATCTCTGTAACTATTAAAGCAATATTGAATTTTGACTTTCAGTTAGTGTGGGTTTTTTTTTTTTAACATTTATTTATTTTTGAGACAGAGACAGAGCATGAACGGGGGAGGGTCAGAGAGAGGGAGACACAGAATCTGAAACAGGCTCCAGGCTCTGAGCTGTCAGCACATAGCCCGACACGGGGCTCGAACTCACAGACCGCGAGATCGTGACCTGAGCTGAAGTTGGCCGCTTAACCGACTGAGTCACCCAGGCGCCCCTAGTTAGTGTGGTTTTGAAGAGACTTTTGGACTTGGCTCTTCCTTTCTAAAATAATAATCTCCTTCCAAAATTTGAAAAAGAAAATTTCTTTCAGGAGAAACAAAATGCCCAACAATAAATCTGCTTACAAATGATGCCCATTTTCCTTGTAGATCAAGATGAATGTGCTATTTATGGTGCATGCAGCCAGACCTGCATAAATACATACGGATCCTATGCTTGCAGTTGTGTGGAGGGCTACATAATGCAGCCAGACAACAGATCTTGCAAAGCCAAAAACGGTAAGTTATGGTTTTTGTCCTTCTATAATTTATTTCCTTTTTTCAGTCCCTTTTTGTTAGAAATGTAGTAGAGTAATATGAACTTGAAAGAAATCGATTTTTTCCCCTTCATTTTAATTCCCTGATCCATACTTAAAAATCCAGAGTAGTTATTTCGGTTGTCACTGGTCATTGCAGAACTCCTTCCATTAATAGGAAGTTTCTAATTTTTGACAAAACCTGTTGAAAAGAAATGAATTGATGTTAATCATCCATCTCTCTCGTAGACTAGGAAATAGATTTTCAACTGGTTTCTTTGAGCTCCTGCTTTCTCACCAAAATTCATACTCAGCATAATAAAGTGATCTGCTAAAATAGAAACCAAGTCACTTCATTCTCCAGCTTAAAATCTTCCATTACTTTCACTCATCTTAATATAATCCAAATTTCTCTCAAGACATGTAAGAACCTAAATGGTCTGGCAACATTTACCTTTCCAGTCTCACTTTGTGCTACTCTCTCCTTTCATCACATACCAGCTATAATGTTTTTGTTGTTGTTGTTGTTGTTCTTCAACAGCATTGCTCTTGCCTTGAGGACTTTCCACTTAATGTTTTACTTGCCTGCAATGCTTTTCTCTATGATATGCACATTCTTACCATTCAAAGCTTAGCTAAAATGGCTACATTCAGAATGCCTTTGCTGCCCATTCTGCTTAACAGTATGTACCCTCTCCATCACTATCTTGTTTTCCATATTTATTTATTTATGTATTCTTCCTCAATCACTATGATTTTTCATTTTTATTTTTTTTATACCACTACCATTTGAAATGAACCCCATTATGCATTTGCTTATCATGATTTCTTCAGAATAATGGAAGTGTTATGAGAGTATGGAACTTGTGAGTTTTGTTTTTTGTTATTTACTGAATTCTGATCTAGCCTGGAACACATAGGTACTCAGTGAATATTTGTGGGAAGAAGGAAGGAAGCAAAGGATAAAGCATAGAAAAAAAAAAAAAAAGAAGGAATGAACTTTTCTTTCTGGTTAAAATTACTAAGATGAATGCTCCACTCTTTTTTAAAAAAATGTTTTTAATATTTATTTAGTTTTGAGAAAGAGAGCGACAGAGACAGAGGATGAGTGGGGAGGGACAGAGAGAGAGGGAGACATAGAATCCAAAGCAGGCTTCAGGCTCTGAGCTGTTGTCACAGATCCCCACATAGGGCTCAAACTCACAGACTGCAAGATCATGACCTGAGCTCAAGTCAGCCACTCAACCAATTGAGCCACCCAGGAGCCACAATGTTACATTCTTAAGTATTTGGAATTCTTGTTTCAAAACTGCCTTCCTATTACCTTGTCCCTGGTGTGGGAGGGGGGTGGGGAGAAGCCTATTGTTTCAGCACAGTATTCAGTCTATTGTAAACACTCAGTAAGTGTAGATGATTTGCTAATGAAATAGCCTCGAGATATGTTAGTAACAATAGGATAATGCTAATATTTTGTGGGCTGAATTAAGAATAATACAAGGAAATATTGTACATGCTATTCCATTTAGCTTCTAAGTTTTCTCAAATCTGGTTTCATTTTATGGGTTTTCAAATTATGATGTTTTGATGAATTACTGAGTGCCCCTTTACCCCCTTTTATTAGCAATTATAAAATGAAGCATGGGATAGCATTCCATTCCCTTTTTTGAAGATAGATTGAGCAAAGCATTGGATTTGCTTCGCAAACAGCCACAGCTGTCTCCCTCTACAACATAACCTCATGCTATACTTTCAACCATTTTCCTGAGACAGTGTGTTAAATTATTTACAAGACATTTGTATACCAAATTAGACAGAAACTCTTTTACTTCTTAGTTTACTTCTTTGAATTATTGACTTGGTTTATGAGGCCACATTTATTTTGGGGGGACAATCCTAGAGAAAAATTAAATCAGGTCGCATATTCTTTTTTCCCACCACTGAGAGTTCTGACTTAAAATATTGATGGGCTGAAGAAGTAGAAGGCTTGTTCTTTACGGTTTCTATTGATCCACACAATATTGCTGTGGCTTTACAGGGAGGGTGTAATGTAATAAACCCTATACAAAGAGGCACTTCCTTTCTTTGTGTGGAGAAGGTATCTGCCAATAGCAATGTAACCAGAGAGGGATGGCACATGATAATATAATGCTGAATCAAGGAGATTTGATGAATCTAGAATTGATAATGGAACATATAAAAGCCTTCACCTCTTGGTGGTTGGCTTGATGACAATATTAGCCTACAGAGTTTGAAAGATACAGTTTTTATGAGAATGTTCCTGGGGTTTATAGTTTTAGAAAAATGAGTTGCTAGTAATATAGTAAATGATACAAGTCTATACCATATGTTGACTAGTTCTAAAGGTCACATGGATGTTTGAACCAATGTATTTGTACAAATTCTAAAGGAAAACGATCACTTTTGCTTTGGTTTTCTCAAATTGATAACAAATGAACCAGAGGATACTTTTGGCTTCAGTTATATGTAAAATGTTAGTTAATGCATCAGCCTTACATTATTGTGGCAATGTTATACTGTAGTGTTGCCATGACTGATGAGTGCTAGGAAAATGTTTTGAATTAAACCACATTTGTTTTAAGGCTTTGCTATTCCTAATTTCCTTTACCTGGCTGCTTAGATTGGCTCCTCTTTTTTCTTCCTTTACAATCCTACCCTACTGGACTCTAAAACCTAATTTTTTCTACAAGCCAAAGTTCCAGACATCTCAGAATATGGGAGCATGAGAAACTATGGGAGGTTAGAATGGGCTGGTCCAGAACAGTGGATGTGTGTAAAAGATTTATAGACAAAAGAAAGAAAGAGAGAAAGGGAGAAAGAAATATCAAGCCCAAGGGATACATGGGAAATTAAAACTAGATCCAAGGGCAGGGTTCTGCAAAAGGCTTGCTAAATGATAGATGGGAAAACTAAAAAGTTCTTGAAAGAATAGCCTTTTCTGTGAAGGCAGAGAGAGGCAGATTCAATTGGCTAGGAAGCTGCTTATAGCTTTCAGCACAGAATAACAACATGGTCGTTCCTCAGCTATTCATCCCAAAATGTGCCTGTGGGGTCTTATTTTCAATATGACAATTAACTTAGATTAATTTACCTAATTACTATTAATTGATTATCCCACCTTTGTAATATACTGTCTTTGTAATATAGTGTCTGAATCCAAGTAAAATTCACAAGCCTTAAGAGCACCTTTAATAAATAACTAATAAGGGGTAGGAGATTTTAGACCTTTTGGTAGATGGGGGAAGAAATTAATGTTAGGCAAGAGTCCTTTTCATTCCTGTTAATTCATGCAACAGGGACAAATTCTTTTCTATGCATGGTAAGATTGACCTGATTCCTGAAATGTAGAATCAATAATTTCAAGGTTGGAAGGAACTCAAATGTAATCTAGTCCAACTATCCATTTGATATCAAAGTGAATAATTTCCAAATGGAAGAAAGTTTATAATGTATATTAAACAATAATTTTATATAATATTTATAGTACTATGTAGTTGGTGACATACTGGAATATGAATGTCATAATGGAATGTTCATAACTTTGGAATGGGATACACATTAAAAGCTAGTGATTTTTAAAAACAATTTGTAAGTTTATTTACTTTGAGAGAGAGAGAGAGAGAGAGAGACAAAGAGAGGGAGAGAGAGAGAGAGAGATTGAGAGAGAATATGAATCCCAAGCAGGCTCTGTGCTGTTAGCACAAAGCCCAATGCAGGCCTTGAACTCACACACCATGAGATCATTGACCTGAGCCGAGATCAAGAGTCCCACGCTCAACTGACTGAGTCACTCAGGTGACCCAAAAGCTAGTAAATTTTTAATTCAACATAAGGACTTGTCATTTGAAAAAATGTTTTAGGGGCACCTGGGTGGCTCGGTTGGTTAAGCATTCGACTTTGGCTTGGGTCATGACCTCACAGTTCATGAGTTTGAGCTTCGTGTCCAGCTCTGTGCTAACAGCTCAGAGCCTGGAGCCTGTTTCAGATTGTCTCCCTTTCTCTCTGCCCCTCCCCTGCTTGTGCTCTGTCTTTCAAAAATAAATGTTAAAATGTTTTTTTAAAAATGTTTTAAACATAATCATTAAAATATCTATACATATCCATTTAAGCTCACTGTATACTTTTTTTTGAGATTAGAGTTCTAGAGTTGTCAAATCTGAAAATGAAAAGGTTTTTTTTTTAATTTCTTTTAAATGATTTAGACAAATTTTAATGTAGAAGTAAGCATTAAATGTGGGCACCTAAGGCTAAAAGTGGGCTCCTGCAGAACCTGTAAAAATGAAATAGCCAAGGGTGTTTAACTTATGAACTGTTGCCAGGTTTACTCCTGATAAAGTCAGGCTCATTGGACTGTACTTTTCAGTCTCCTGACCATTTGCTGAAGACAGGCACTTAACCCAGTTTACAGTTCTACAGTACCAGTAGGACCCTACTGATTGCACTAAAGCAGTCCCAGAATAAAGAGCACTGAATAATTGTATCATCAGTGTAGAGACACTGTAATAAGTGGCACCATGAGAGAGAGAGTGTACCTCTTTGCCATGTAGTGAACTAGAGTAGTAAGTCAAGAGAGTCCATTAAATAACTTTAGGATTCTATTACAGTTTATACTATGCTATTCACTGATTGGGACGGTGGGGAGACCATTTAGGCAATGGAACTCTTAGGCATAAGAAACACAAATCATAATTCCTATATAATCCACAGAATCACAACCTTAGACAATGCTAGGGAATGTTTTCATACCACTCACTGTTTTCTTTGCTGCAATTCTTAAAAAGAAAGAGAAATAAAAAATATAATGTCTTATAACTCCTATGTCTACCTCCAATTCTGTTATTATCTAATGTATAGTTTTAATTTTTCCTTTAGAAGGTAGAGGGATCATTCAACATTTTCTGCAGGTGCTGGTTCAGCTTGTGTGGAAATAGGCAAGTGGCAGTATAGTGAAGGAATAGTACCTTGTTTATAGTGTCATAGCCTTATCAGCCACTTGAAATGCTTGAAATTCAGTTATTACAATGTAATTGCCTTGTTCTCTTTGTTTTTTTTTTTTAAAGCACTCTATATTAAAATGTGAGTATTCTTAGGGAGGGTGACATATTAAGTCTTAGTAACTTTGATAATTTATGAGACTAAGTAGGTCAGATCTATTTCACTATGCCATCTGGATAAGAATGGCTTCCTTCAGAATGATATGTGATTATGTCTTGACATCTGAAGATTCACTATCCATAGGTTTTGCTATTTTTAGGTAGTCCAAAGGTCTAGTTCCTGTCCAAGTTGTCATTTTATTGTGGGGTAGGTAACTGAGAATGGCATTTGATGACATGATGGTATATGAGACTCTGAGCTAGGAGTGAGCCTAGTGGACCACAATCAGCATAGGTACCCCAATTTGCTGTTGTTTACTCAGTCACATATACATGGAAGAAATTATGTATACTATGGTAAATAGTAAGTGGCAGAGAAGTAAGTCAGTGCCTAATTCAGAGTATGTGCTTGGTAATTTTTTTTTTTTTTTTTTTTGGATGCTTTAAGCAATTTTGTGAACATCCAGGAAGCAAAATAGGGGACTGGGATTTTGAGGATTGGTAAAAGGAATGCCAAAAAGCTGGAAAAGATGAAAACAAAAAACAGTGGGGTATTTTCCCAGTTTTATCCTGTTAATCAGGGCTCATGCTACCTTTGCTGTAGTAGTGACATTGAAATGATTGGCGAAAATATGCATAATGTCCACAAATGTGCCCTCTAGCCCAAGCCCTCCTCAGACTGACATATAATCCTAGTGTGCCGACTATGCAGATATAGCTGTAGACCAAGCCACTCTGCCTGCAATCATGTGGTATTGCCTAAAGCTCTGTCCTAGAGAAACGCTAGAGTTTCACAGGCTGCCTTTGAAAACCTAGCCTGACCAATCAACATATTTCTCTATTTCCTGGACTATTCATACCTTACTTCTTTTCTGGCTCTTAGTTGGAAATCACATTCCATGACAGACCAGGGCAATGATTTCAGATAGAATTTCCATTACCCAAATTAAATATCACACTTTTTTCCCCCACCCAAACCCTATTAATGACTATGCTGTGTTGAGTTATTAAACTGCGCATGAATATTCTATGTGTGTTTTTTCTGTTTTGTTTTGATTTTTTTTTTCTAAGAGGACATCGTTTTCACAGTGTTGCACCTTTCTTGACATCTTAGAGAACATAACCATGGTGTCTTATGTGTCATAACACCTTTGATTTATCCAGAGTGTAAGAAAATACCAGATGTAGGAAAAAAAGAAAAGCATGTTTTCACTTGCTTTACTACTTAACATCATAATTGCAAGTTAGCTAAGGACTTATTTGTATGGTTATGAAGAATCACATGGCCACATTTATGGGCTCTACTCTAGATTTGAGAATTGATAAACTTTATTTTTACAAGTGACATAACATCTAGGTGTAAATTTCTATCTATATTTCTATATTTAATTTTTTGTAGAATAGCTATTGAACTATTAATTAAATTCTCAATTTGGAACATGTGATAGATCATATCATGCACTACAATTATAGATCAAATGCACTCCCTTTTTTGTCTTAAGTTGGACATATAATGAAAATTAAAAACAAATGAAGCACATTTTAATTCATAGAAATTATGAGTTATTCAATTTGAAAGTAAGGCAAGGATATACATATGTATATAACTTCTCTATTACTTTGGGAGAAGTAGAAGTATACAACTATTGAAATTCTCAGGGAAAAAATAAAGCTGAGTAAAAGATAATATTTTGTCATTTCTAATAAGAAAAATTTTTTTTTTCTTCCAGAGTGCCTTCAAGGCATCCCCTGTATCAATAACAATCAACAAAGAAATAACCATAGTTAGAGAGTACCTCTCCTGCACTCCTCCCTCTAGAGAACATACTTGCCCTTGACTTTGATGACTGGTAGTCTGCATATTCTTCCAAGTCAAGCTGCTTAGAGTTATGTTAGTCCTGAGAAAAGAAAATGCATCGTATTGATTACAGTTTTAAATGTATGTGAGCGTTTCTTGGTAACACTAGGACTCACAGAGCCTCCATCTGTATTTTCCATGACAGGTTACAGGTGTAAAATTGTGAGATAAATTATATTTTAATAGTCTTTAGAAGTTTCGAACAACATACCATCAAATTGCCAAGAATATATCTGGTAAAGTACCTAGAAGTTTGGTATATAATCACTGTTGAGTACCTACCTAGAACTAATCTGTCTTTTTAATAACAAAGTAAAAAATTGCAATCTTAAGTATAGGTTGTATGTTTATGTCCTTTGGCAGCCTGGTCAGAAAACAGTGAAATAGATTAAATGACCTTTTCCTTTTCCGCCCCTAGATAATGAATTTTCTTATGCCTCCTTATTCTAACATGATGATTTTGTGTCATATTTACTTGAGAAAATAGAAGCAATCAGAAGAGAACTTTCTCGCCCTGAAGTTTATTAAATGTACCAATCTATCTGTATCTAGAACTAATCACTTCACCATCCTCTTGTTTGAGTGAAAGAACACACTGTGCTAGTACCTAAGGCCTATCTCTGCAATTGTGGACCAATCCCAAATTCTCTATCCTACTCAAGAATTAGTCTCATATAATTGTTTTCTATTTTCACTTCTGCTGGATCATCCCATCAGCATATAAGCTTGTTGTAAAGATGATAGTAAACAGCTTTCTTTGAACCTACATTCCTCTTCAGCTACCACGCCATTTTTCTTCTCTCTTTATAGAAAAACTCACAGACTGTGTTTTTTTTTCCTTTATTTACTTTCTCCCCTTCTGTCTTGAGCCCACTTAAATCAGTCTTATATTTAAAAAAAATTTTTTTTGAATGTTTGTTTATTTCTAGAGAGAGAGAGAGTGAGATAGCGCATTATCGGAGGAGGGCCAGGGAGAGGGAGACACAGAATCAGAAGCAGCTCCAGGCTCTGAACTTTCAGCACAGAGCCTGACACTGGGCTCGAACTACAGATTGTGAGAACATAACCTGAGTTGAAGTTGGACACCCAATCAAAAGAGCCACCCAGGAGCCCCTATCAGTCTTACATTCTTATGAATCACTTAAACTTCTACTGTCAGGAGTACCAGTGACCTCCAGTTGCCTAATTACTTAGTTATAGGGATTACCACACAACTAATCATTGTCTCCTTTTTGAATACTTTTCCTTTTTAAAGCAGTACATTTTAGAGTTTTCCTTTTAGCTTACTGGGAATTTTTTTTCTCTTTTTTTTTTTTTTTTTTTTGCTACATTATCCTATTTTGGCATGATCAGTGTTCAGTTCTTTGGACGTCTCTATTGATTTCCTAAGTGCTCTCATCTTGTATCATGACTTTAAAAACACATCTTCGATGGTTTTATAAAACATCTAGAGACTGAGATTGGTAATTTTGCATCATCAGACCTGGCTTCTCTGTTCAACACCAAACTTACTTGGATATTAAAATCCAATTCAATATCTCCATTGGAAATATAATAGAAATATCAATTTGTTTGTGTTGCACAGTCTTAATTCTCTCCCTGACAGGGGTAAACATCAGCCCCTACTCATTCACCCAGTTGTCCAAGGCAAAACATTGGAATCATCCTTGACACCATTCTTTCTCTGAAACCCTTTGTTTCAAACTTTTAGATATATAATGAATTGAACTATTGTCTTTAAGGAGCATCTTGCATCCCAATTACTACTAATGCTTTACATTTCTTCACAGAATTTATCACTGCCAAACAATATGAAATATTATTTGTTTGCTTATTGTCTGCTTTCTTCACTAAAATGTAAGCTCTATGAAAACAGGAATTTTATACTTTTGTTAACTGCTTTGTCCCTAGCATCTAGAGCAGTACCTGACATCAGCTGGCTGTGCTCAAAAAAAAAATTTGTTAAATGAATACATAAACATGCAAATACTAAGACAGTATATTCTTTTTAGGGAACAAATTAAATGTGGCTTTTTTACAGACCCATCTTTCAAACAGGAACTATTTGTGAATAGGAGTTATTGTTTCTTTATTCATTCTCTCTCTAGATGATCTTTCCATTGTTGTAAGTGGAGTATTAAAGTGCCCTGCAGTTACCACATTCTCATCAATAAGATTGTTTATGTTTGTGTTTAATTGTTCTGTATATTTGGGTGCTGCCAAATTCGGTGTATAGACATGTATAATTGTTATCTCTTCCTGATGGATAGACCCTGAAATTATTATATAATGCCCTTCTTCATCTCTTGTTACAGCCTTTATTTATTTTTTTTTAAATGTTTTTATTTATTTTTGACAGAGAGAGACAGAGCGTGAGCGGGAGAGGGGCAGAGAGAGAGGGAGACACAGACTCCGAAGCAGGATCCAGGCTCTGAGCTGTCAGCACAGAGCCTGACATGGGGCTAGAACTCACGAACCGTGAGATCGTGACCTGAGCCGAAGTCGGACACTCAACCGACTGAGCCACCCAGGCGCCCCAACAGCCTTTAATTTAAAGTCTCGTTTGTCTGATATAAGTATGGCTACTCCAGCTTTCTTTTGACTTCAAGTAGCATGATAGATCCTTCTCTAGCCCCTCACTTTCAATCTGAAGGTGTCCTCAGGTCTAAAATGAGTCTCTTGTAGATGGGTCTTGTTTTTTTTTTTTTTTTTAATCCATTCTGATACCCTATGTCTTTTGGTTGGAGCATTTAGTCCATTTACATTCAGTGTTATTATTGAAAGATAGGGGTTTAGAGTCATTGTGATATCTGTAGGTTTCATGCTTATAGTGATATCTCTGGTACTTTGTGGTCCTTGCAACATTTCACTCACAGAGTCCCCCTTAGGATCTCTTGTAGGGCTGGTTTAGTGGTGATGAATTCCTTCACTTTTTGTTTGTTTAAGAAAACCTTTATCTCTCACTGTATACTGAATGACAGGCTTGCTGTATAAAGGATTCTTGGCTGCATATTTTTCTTGTTCATCACATTGAAGATTTCCTGCCATTCCTTTCTGGCCTGCCAAGTTTCAGTAGATAGGTCTGCTACTATTCTTATATGTCTACCTTTGTATGTTAAGGCCTGTTTATCCCTAGCTGCTTTCAGAATTCTCTCTTTATCTTTGTATTTTGTCAGTTTCACTTTGATATGTCATGTACATGATCGATTCAAGTACGTCTGAAGGGAGTTCTCTGTGCCTCTTGAATTTAAATGCCTGTTTCCTTCCCCAAATTGTGGAAGTTCTCAACTATGATTTGTTTGAGTATACCTTCAGCCCCCCTCTCTCTCTTCTTCTTCTGGAATTCCTGTGATATGGATATTGTTCCATTTGATTGAGTCACTTTGTTCTCTAATTCTCCCCTTGTGATCCTGGATTTTTTTTCTCACTCTTTTTCTCAGCTTTCTCTTTCTCCATGTTTGTATTTTCTAATTCACCTATTCTCACCTCTGCCTCTTTAAACCATGCTGTGGCCGCATCCATTTTTTCTTTTTTGGACCTCATTTATAGCATTTTGTAATTCATCAGACTATTTTTTAGTACCTTGATCTTTGTAGCAATAGATTCTCTACTGTCTTCTATGCTTTTTTTCAAGCCCAGCTGTTAATTTTATGACTATTATTCTAATTTTTTTCCAACTATGTTGCTTAAATCTCTTTTGATCAATCTCTTTTGATCAATTCTTTAGCTGTCACTTTTTCCATGAATTTCTTTTGAGGAGAATTCTTTGGTTTCATCATTTTGCCTAGTTTTCTGTCCCTTATGACTTTTAAAAGCTTGTTATGTGCTCTGCACCTGCGAGCAATGCTATAATAAAGGGGGGTTATACCTTGTCCGTGGCCTGGCCCTTCAGGAGGTGTTTTTTGGAGAGTGTTACTTGCTTTCTGTTGTTGTGACTTTGGTTATTTTATTTCCCTACTTGTAGTGATGTTTTGGACCCTCCACCAGGTGTGCTTTGATTTGTTCCTTGAAGTAGCCCTGGAAAGGAAAACAGACACACAGACAAACAGAAAACAAATACACAAACACAGAAACAAATAAAGCAAACAAAGAAAAACAAAAGACAAAAAACTAAAAACAATCCAAAAGTAAAAAAACAGAAACACCAGCTATGGGTAAAAAACAGGGTGGAGGCAGTGCTGATGGAACAGCATATAGAAAGAAAGAAATGACAAAGGTGGGGAAAAAGAAAAAAAGAAACATTGACTAGGCAGAGAGACTACAAGGCTTAATCCGGAGAGAGAGAAAGGAATGTAAAGAAGGTGTAGAACATGTATCAAGAGAATGGATTAAATATATCTGTTTAAACAAACCAATAACCAGAGTAACAGCCTAGAGGAGCGAAGAGATAAGAAGGAGAAATGGGGGGGGGGGAAGAATAAATCTATACATCAAGAATTGTCCTAGAATTAATCTAGGCAATGCAGCAGCACTGGTAAGGAGGAGGGGTTCTTCTGGTTCAACAGCATCTATCTCGCTCCAGAAGATATGTAGTTACCCAGAGCTGAGAGGTGTGGTTTGGTGTAGGGTGGTCCTGCCTCCACTGTGGGCCCTGCAGACCATCCCTGAGGCCCTGTTTTTGGTGGTGGTGGTGGGGAGAAACATGGCAATGCCCCAGTCTCTTCTCCATGACCCAGTGTCCCAAATCACTCCTGTGGAGCCGTCCTCACTGTGCTGCAGGCATAGATGAGGCTGTCTGTCTTGCTCCATTGACTCCTTTGCCCTGGTGCTTGGCTGGGAATTAAACCCCTGCTCTGTGCACCCCGGTACTGGGGGAACACCTCCTAATATGAGGTTCCAGCTGGTTTTTTCCTGTGCTGCAGCCCTTCAGGGGAAGGGACCGGTTTTTCCTGCTGAGGACTGCACCGATGATCTACCACTGAACCCTAAGGTGACTCCCCACCTCCCCAGGTGTGTGAACAGGGCAGCTGGCCCCAGTCTGAAGATGGAATCTGCAGTTAAAGTTGGGATCCCTCTCCATCCTGGTCCCAAGTTTTTTCTCTTGTCCAGATACAGTCCTATGCTTCCCCAGTCTCTCTTTCTCTTCCCTTTGTCTCTTGGCAGAGGGGAATCCCTCCCCTTCATGCCTATGCAGCCGGTTTTATCTACCCCAGTTCGCAATCATTCACCTATGCTCCCTCAAGTTGTTCCGTTTTCTCCCTGGTAGACTCAGTCTCTTTTCCTCCCAGACTCTTGGGGTTCAAAGTCTTTTAGCTTCAGCCCTTCTTTGTTTGGGAGACGCAGGAAGTCCCCCTACTTCTCCACCATGTTGGCCATCAGCTCAGTACTGTTTATAAAGCACTTTGATGTTTCCACATTTGGCTCATATTTTATTTTATTTTTTATAAAATACGATACAATAGTTTAATATATGGCATGATATTATAAATGTTATTCAGTTCAGTAAATAAATTTTTCCATTAAAAAATAGTTGAGGAAACCAGAGAAAAAAATTTGGCCATATATGTTTTTGACAGGAAAAGAAAAAAATTCAACCGTATATCTTTTTTTCTTCCACTTATATTAACTTCATTCATATTTTTAGTTTGGCTTATTTGAGTCTGACCTATAATTTATAATATTATTTGAATAATTCTTTTTCTTATTTTTTAAACTAGATAGTTCATATTTATATTCATAAGTAAGATTTCACATTCAACAATTTCTATTTTATTGCCCACTGTTAGATGATATATTTAATACTTTTTTTAAATGTTTTTATTTTTTTTTTTTTATTTTTGAGACAGAGACAGAGGATGAGCAGGGGAGGGGCAGAGAGAGAGGGAGACACAGAATCTGAAGCAGGCTTCCATCTCTGAGCTGTGAGCACAGAGCCCTATGGGGGCTCAAACCCATGAACCGTGAGATCATGACCTGAGCCAAAGTCGGATGTTTAGCCAACTGAGCCACCCAGGTGCCCCAAGATGATTTTTTTTGTAATTTAGTATCTTTACACAGATTGCTCTTCATTTTGTTTCATATAGTAGTTTACCTTCCTACAGAGGTTGTGTGATTTTTATTATAATTGTCAACATTGTTCTCATTTCTAACTGCATCCCATTTTTCTTATTTTTAGAGACTTTATGTAATTTGCATATGATGTATTAAAACTAAAGTGTAAAAATTCCTGTTTCAATTATTTTACGTTTGTATTGGTTAACAACCACTCTTTGGGCTGCATAGATGATAGTTTTCTGTTTGATTGCACATTTAGTCTTACTCTGACCCTTCATTTTATATACTTTACATGTGAGTCATTATTTAACCTTTCATTGAGTTGAACCTAGGAATCTTTTTGTTTTTGTTGTTTTTATCTTTGGCTCAACATATATTAAGGTGTACCTACTGAACTCTATTAGTGGAGATAATTGCTCACAATTACAGGAAAATTAGAACATAATATAACAAATGATAAACATTTATATATGTGTATATCCATATATATACACACATTTGTTATAACATAAGTATTTATGAGGTTTATATTTATTTGTAAGTACCTGAATTCATAATTCTAATCATCTGAAAGGAAAATAACTGATATATTATTCTTAGAATTGAATGGAAGAATAAGGTTAAATGAAACCTTAAAAATAAGTTGTAAGTTTTATTCACTCTGAGAACATTCATTTAGCATCAACTGTCTGTCAAAACATATTATAAGTATATACATACACATTCAGTATACTCTTGGCTATGAGAGGATAAGGGTATGTTTGCAAGGGTATAGTTACAGTGGCCTGGCATTTAGGCATTATTATGATATCTAGTCAAATGATCTTCTCCATGTTTTCAAGTTTCTCCTTCTAATTCACAGTTTTCTAATCAGTCTTCAAAAGTTTTAGCACTGGTTAATATATATGATAGGAAAAAACTAACTTTTGGCCATAGAGAGCATAAATACATATTTTTATAACTGGGAGAGAAAATACCTATTTTTTATGCTGTTCGCATATGGGGAATGGTGAGGAAGATGAGGGTACTTTTGCTCCCCCAGCATGACTCAACTGACAGCCTGTTGGAAAGGTTTATTCAATCTAAGTCTTGGTTCTCTAAGTATAGTCATTGAGGGCTTTCGTATGTTTCAGTCTCTTGTATGTGGAGAGTTAGTCTTTATTACTTCACATGAAGTGTTGATGTAGGTATTCCTATGACTAAAGTCATCTAAAATGTGCTTTCCAACTGTTCCTTTGGGAACTGTCCACTGACTCTAAGGATGGCATTTGATAAGATCACATTTATTCTGGTGAGATTTATCCTCATTATCCAAGATAATGATGTTCTTCCATTGGCATGTGGGAACTTGAGGTAATGATGCAACTGGAGATCAGACATAGTACAGGTTGAGGCAGATTACATATGCCAGTTTTCATGAAATAGAAAAAAAAAAAGATTTATACACTTAGCCCCTGATTTTTTTATGGGTTTTGTGTTTCACAAGTACGCCCTATGTTTATTTGTATAAAGAGGGAAACCATAGTTAATAGCTGAGACATATGAAATTATCACACTAACAAGCATCCTTCCTCTAGTACATCATTTGAATTTTTAAAGTCACCATTATCAAATCAAACCATGTCAAATTATGAAGAACCTGACTTTATTGGTTTTCTGTTTATGAGAGTAATAAAATCAGTAGTTGCTATATTTTGCATTAAAACAATCACCTGATTTACTCAAAAAGCAACTACAAAAATCAAATAGATTTATCAGTTACATCAAGTAAGCATTACCTGTGTTGACCAGTAATTCATTTTCATCTCAGTTACTAAGGGGAATCTTGGTGTTCTTCCATATTCTAGCCTTACTCCAAAGAATGTTTATTACGTAAGTAAATTTACTGACTGGTAGCCAGTTAAGAAATTATCGTCTACATCTGGACTTCTCATAAAGCTTGGAAGCAAAGAAGCTTTCAGTCGTAGTTCACTTTTTAATAAGAGGCAATGTCACCAAAGGTCATTTCAGTTGTCAAAAGAAGACAGTATGTACTAACAGACTGGCAGTGTGTCTTTGTTAACATGATAACACAGTCATCTAAGACCTCTTCATAACCTGAGAAATCTATGATCCAACAGGTTTCAGGAGTGCTAAGGTCAACTGGAAAACAACAGAGCTAGGAGTGTTGAAAAGGGACCAAGTCTGGACTTCTAAATTAGAGAATGGCAAGAGCAAGCATTGCATAGTTCAAAGGGGCTTTTAAAAGTTAAGAGAGAGGCCAACCAGCTAAGCAAGCTTCAGTGTGGTCCCTAGACAAGGTTATGTTAAGTATAGATAATTCACAATTTTCACAATACTTTATCGTGGAAATGATCTTAGCATTTTCAAGACTTCATTTTTATTGGCTTATAGTAGGCGGTTCAGGGAAAGTCTGTTTATTGGGAAGAAACTCTTAGGCTAATTAATTTTATAATCTCATTGAGACTTTTTGTTATTGTTTATTTTTGTTTGTTTAGAAGTTTTTATTAAGTCAAAAACTTTAGGGTCTTTCTAAAGGTGGAGAAGAATTTTATGCCTAGATTGAGTTAATTCCTCAGAGGATAAAAATTCAAATGCCATTCTATCTGAGTAAAACACAAGGAACCTGATATCCCTACTCACATCAGAAATGATTAAAACAATTAAATAATTGTTTAAAAGTTTAGGCTTATTTAATTATATTACCCGTAGTATACTCATTTGCTTTTTTTTCCTTTCTTTGCAATGCTGTTTCCTGAATGATCAAATGATGTTTATGAAATTTCCTGTTAGCCAGTTTTTCTCTGTATTCCATTCATCAGTTAGAAAACGAAATTATTTTGTCACATTTCACAGAATGCTTCTAAAAGAACTGTACTCTGCAAGAATTCCATGTTACCATTTTATGTGTTCAGAAAATTTGTATTGAATAAACACTAGATTCTAAATGCTAGAGGTACAGTGACAGAAGGAGAAAATAATAAACCAGAAAAAAAAAAGATACATGCAATGTTTGGTGGTGATATGGGAAAAATAAAGCAGGGAAAGCTTATAGAGAGTTAGTATATAGAGTTTGTAGGGGCTTGCAATGTTCACAAAATAAAGTAGTAACAGAAGTCATTGCTGGAAAGGTAACTTTCAAATACTACCCTAACAGAGGTGAACAAGTCAGGCATTCTGATATATGGGGGAGGGGGGGGGTGGTGATTAGGAAGAAGGAAGAGCCTCTGAGACAGAGGCTTACTTGGCTTGTTGGTTAAGGAACAGTAAGAAGGGCAGTGTGTCTGGAGGAATATGACAAGGGTGAGATTAATAAGGAGATAAAGGAAATGACGTCAAACAGGTAATGAGAATACAGTTAATGGAGGGGTTTACAGGCTATTATAAAGGCTTTGACTTTTACTATGAGTGAAATGGGGAGGGTGGGTGATGGGCATTGGGGAGGGCTCCTTTTGGGATGAACACTGGGTGTTGTATGGAAACCAATTTGACAATAAATTTCATATATTGAAAAAAAAATGAAATGGGAACCCTTTGAGGAATTGGGCAGAAAACTGATTCACGTTAACATTTTAAAGGTATCACTCTGGCCATTGTGTTGAGAAAGACTAAAAGAGGAGGAGGGCATCAATGAAAGCAGAGAAACCAGTTAGAAGGCTCTAGGAACCATTTGGGTTGAGAGATGATGGCAGCTTGGAGCAGGGTGGTAGTAACAGTCACTGAGACATGGTGGGATTCCTGATATGTTTTGACATCAGAATCAAAGATATTTATTGACACTTTGGATGAAGGACGGGAAAAAAAGAGGAATTGAGGATTTCCAAATTCATCCTATTTCCTAATTAGCACAAAAGCTACTCTGATTATGATTGTATAGCTAAACTCTTTCAACACTAATTTTGTATGGCATATTACTGTTACCTTTACATCTTAACAAGCATTGAAATTTTGGTCAATTAGTGCATATTCATCAAAAACTCACCAATCTTCACAAAAGCAAGGATGCATTGTTCTAAAATACTAAAAATAGTATCGAGCAAGTTTCTTTTACTTCTACAATCTTATTTTCTTGACTATAAAAAAAGAAGCAGCTCAGTAATCATAAGCTAGTCATGATCTAGTGATTATTTGACTCCTGGAGTCAGTCAAGGAGCCACTAAGGCTGAAGTCACAGGTGCTGTTTGTATGGGCTTCTGAGTTTGCATGTTCTACTCCAGAAAATTCACTTCTGGCCTCATGCATCCACCTCAAAAAAGTACACCCTTGCTCACAAGGGAAGCCTGTAAAACTGTAGGGTGAGGTCAGTCCACCTCCATCCTCATTGCTAAAACAACAACAACAACAACAACAACAACAACAAAATTAAAACAATAACAACAACAAAACAATCTCACAGAACTTCCTTTATTTACCAACAGTGAAAGTAAATAGTATTGTACTAACATTTACACCATACATTATTTTTAAGGAAATAAAGAATACAAATGCTCAGTGGACTATGTTTTCTTTAGAGAAGCCAACTACAATATATAGTCAGTGAAGCATATATGAGTTATTAATAAATACTTTTGCAAGCATTTTTTAAAAATTTTAAAGCTGTGTTAAAATATAGGGATAAGTTGTAGTAAGTAATTCAAAATTATGAAAAAAATGGACTCACTTTTACTAAACTCACTTCTCTTTTTCTCTTATTCCAGAACCGACAGATAGGCCACCTATGCTATTAATTGCAAATTCTGAAACAATTGAGGTTTTCTATCTTAATGGCAGTAAAATGGCAACCCTGAGCTCGGTCAATGGAAATGAAATTCATACTCTGGATTTTATTTACAATGAAGACATGATTTGTTGGATTGAATCAAGAGAATCTTCAAATCAGCTCAAATGTATCCAGATAACAAAAACAGGAAGATTAACAGAGGAGTGGACCATTAATATTCTTCAGTCCTTCCACAGTGAGTATTTCAACTCATATGAAATGTCACCCTTGAAGGATTTCATTTACAGATCAGTAAACAGGATTCTTAGATTTTTCTAACATAGTTTATGGCTATTGGAAATCTATATATGCAAATATGAATAGACGAATAAATGTGTTCACTACCTGTTCTGAATAAACACACATACACATGTAGTTTCACTGTTTATGCAAGTAACAAGTTAGGAGTTAATTTTAATTCTTTCTTTAATGCTTATTACAGTGTCACCTAAATGAGAATTGTAATTTGCCACTCAGTGATAGTTCACAATGTGAGAGTGAAGGTGGAAATTTCAAAAAGCAAGAAACAGAGTTGATAATTATAAGCTCATCAACTGTAGTGTTTGTTAAAATGCCTTGAAAACTATTAGATTTATGCTAATTGGTAACAACTACCTGTGTTTGTTGACTTTTTCTTAGCAAATCAGAGTTTTTATGCATCTTCCAAAGAACTGATTTGTGGTTTTGATTTATTTTGATTTCTCGGTCCAGAAATTCACAAACTAGTAGCTGTGCTTTTCTTCCTGAATATTGCTGTAAATTGAAGTCATATTGTTACACAGACACGAATACATTCATTCCATCTTTCACGCTGATGTTTGCTGTCTCTCTTTCTCTCTCTTTCTCCTTCCCTCCATCTCTCCAGCACAGGAGTATTTGTGCTTTCCTGGGGAAACTGTGCGCATGGGAATTTCAAGACATGTCCGTTTATTTTTTTTGATTTACAGAAAATTATTCTTGCAAATGCTGCTAACATAAAAAATTGGTAGAAAAGTAAAGAAAAACTGTAGTCAAGTTAAGAAAAGAAAAGACAGTCCTGTGATAGAATAAGTGTAGCTTTCAGACAGAATGTTTGGTGATCTGGATTCAATCATTATATTTTATTAATATTTTTGACATACAATTAGAAGGATTGATTATTAATCTTTATTAAACATAAGAAAAATAATATGTAATGTTTGATAAGTATGATGATATTGAATGAACCAATGGCAAAAATTATAAAAAATGGAATATAAAGTATGATTGTGTCCAGTTTAGTGAAAATAAATAAATGTTTAACAAATAGAATCCAACACTTTGAAAATCCTCTTAACATAAATAAAATAATTGCTAAAGCCACTTATTTTGATAATGGACCAAAATGCCTTGTAAAAGCAAAGGTCCCTGGCTGTTTTTAAGGATTTTATGGGAAATGATAATTCCTAATAAATAGTAAATAACAAGTAGTACCAGCACAAGGAGTGCTGCCGTGTGATTTGAGTATTTCAGACATTGGCTGAGCCAGCTGTTGGAAAGTGTTCAAACAAAAGGTCCCAGTCCCTGCCATGTTAGTGATTACCTCAAGTAATCCAAATGCATTTGTCCCTAGCAAATGGAATAGTGACAGTCAAATAGCTAGGCTATTCAAAGTTGCCAGGCAAAATTACTTTCCAAATTTACTTAAGCAACTTTTCTACATTTAATACGTCCTAATATTATTAATTTCTCTTGTAACATGTATTTTTAAAACAACTACTTTTTTTTAGTACATCTGGGGATGGCAAAGCATTTGCACATTAGAATATCAGAAGAATATAATTTGTATCTTAGGTTTCTTTTGATTTATAAGGCAACGCTTGGCCAATCTAGAAAACGAAAGAGATTTTTGTTAAGCAATTCACTGAAATGCTGAAAAGAACATTCATTTTGAACTATAAGTAATAAATGCAATGGAAATCTTTTAATTAGAATAAATATTTTGTTGACAAAGTCAGGTTTAAGCTGTGCAATTTCAGTCAATGTAGAATAAAGATTAAATGTGTAGAAGTAAGTTAATGATGGGACTGGGGCAGAGGTATGAGCAGGTCCGGGCTCCTCTGTCACTGCTTGTAATCCATGCATTTTATCACCGTGTCAGAGAATAGCTTCCATTGGATATGGTGAGCTCTTCATTCACCATGACACTCTGTGAGCTGATAATGAAGTTGGAATATTTCTTGCATGTATAATTACATAAAATCTCTTGTACCACATAAGCAAAAATAATGAACCAATGAGACTATGCCTGAATAACTGGCACTGTTCCTTCTTCCATAGATGCTTTTCTCTGAATTTGCCTGAAGAAAGCATTCTTTTTATGAAAAAAAAAATAACATATATTTTTTTAATTTACTGTGAGGAGAAAAGCAATTATTACAGGTCAAACTGACTTGCATTTGAAATTTGCATAATGGTATATTTAAATAATTTAGTTCAGTATTAAAATTTCTATTTTCTGTCTCATCTCATTGGATACCCACTACATTCCTGTATGCTCTTCAAGTTTTGTAATATAAAAAAAATTAGCTACAGATCTCAGATATGTTATACAATACTGATTGGCGAAAACAAAGGCAGAGATGGGACAACTAAATCTTGTGTTCTTCTACATTAGAAATGCCAATACTGGTGCTTTCAAAGAACCTCCCAAATCTACTCAAAATAACAACTACAACTTATGGAATGTGTTAAGTGACTGTATGCATTAGGAAGGCATAGCTGTGTCTCTTATGATGAGGGGAAAATTGGGACAGTGAGAAATTGGGTGACAGGACACAACGAGTATTGGCTATCGGTGTGAGTTGGGTCTGACTTTATCAGCTTTTGTTAAACACCACACTGCCCCTGTGGGTCTCAACTTTTGTTGTGCATTTTAGTGAGCCAAAAATGATTAGACACACTAATGTTAGGGACAATGGCTCAAAAAGACAGTCTCTAAATAGGAGAGAAGTATACAAATCTTGGAAGGGAAGTGGACAAGGTGAATTGTGGAAGGCTATATTGTTTGAGAAGACCCATCTCTTAGGGTGCCTTGGTGGCTCAGTTGTTTAAGCGTCTGACTTTGGCTCAGGCATGATCCCACGGTTCGTGGGTTTTGAGGCCCATGTTGAGTTCTGCTGACAACCTGGAGCCTGCTTCAGATTCTGTGTCTCCCTCTCTCTCTGCCCCTACTCGCCCCTCTCTGTCTCTCAACAATATATAAAGACTTTAAAAAAGGCCCACCAATTGATTCTAATATAGCGGCTTAGAGAAGCCTATTTTTTGTTTTAAATTTTTTAATGTTTGTTTATTTTTTGAGAGAGAGACAGTGACAGAGACTGTGAGTGGGCGATGGGCAGAGAGAGAAGGAGTCACAGAATCTGAAATAGGCTCCAGGCTTTGAGCTGTCAGTACAGAGCCTAATGGTGGGGCTTGAACTCATGAACTGCGAGATCATAACCTGAGCCCAAGTCAGACGCTTAACTGACGAACCACTTGGGTGACCCTAGAGGCCTACTTTTAACATTAAGAATCACTCATAAGCAATATTGTGAGAGAATAAAGACTAATAATAATATGCTCAATAAAGTATAGTAACCAAAGCACATTGGGCAAAGTATGATTATATTTCTTATTCAATGTTACTATTTTTTTAAAAGATACCTGATGTTTAATATCTAGGGATTTAGCCAGAAAATTGTACACTTTGAAGAAAATTTTGGAAGTGTTTTGTAAGCAAAATTGATTCTCCAATTAAGTATTCATACAAAGTACATTTGCAACAACTAATTATTTCCCCTAGTCTTTCTTGGAGAGTACTGTGGTAGGGACACAAATGCCCCAAATCAACAAGAATGATGGGATTCAAAAAAATGGTGATTTCCAGCTGTTTACTGAGGACAAAGTACACAAAGATAATTGAGATAAGTAGAATAATCACTGTGTTAATCCCTTGATAACAAGATGATTCAGGACCAGACTGTTCATTCCTAGGTATAGAGTAGATACTTTCATTCCATTTCCATGTGTGATTTTTCAATATTCTGCAAAATTTGAGTATGAGTTTTAGGATTCTAATACAGACTTGCCCAGCTTGTTTTGATCCATTCATTGTGCTCAGTTCTGGTCCAGCAGAATATTCCTGGACAAAAATAAAAAGATTGCTTATTCTTTGTAAACTGTGCTTCAGAATTAACCCCAATCACTGATTTTTATTATCCCCAATCCTGGTTTTGTTTTTTGTTATTGTTTTTGTTTTTTTCCCTCTTTCGATGTCAGCCTTAGCTCATTTTCCATTTAAAACTCTGCCTAGATCCATTAAATTAAATCTTTGATTGGATAACTTTGGGATTTTGGCACTTTGCCTCTGTCTTAGCAATTTTGCTTCTTTTTCTTGAATTAGAGCTCTCTAATAATCACATAATATTATTAGGCAACATTTCCTGAATGTTTTGTTTATGCATTAAAAATTCTACATATATAATACATTACCATCATAAAAATGAAATCTGCATACTGTTTATATTCATCAGTTTATAGGTGAGAAAATGAGTTTAACAAAAGGAAATATTTTTTGAAGTTGATAAGAAATCTTTAAGTCTTGGTCTCAATACACACAAATAATGACTTTTAATTTTGAAATACGCCCTTTGCCTCAGCCCAGCCTAGGAATTTCATAGCCTTTATGGTTTCACAAACGTCCTCCACTAGGATATGGTAGGATAAGCATGACTAGTTTGTGCCTCTATTGTCAATACAAGCATAATCTAGGGACAAAATAATCCACCTGTAGCAGTGGAAATGCTCGTCTCAAACTGTGTCAGCTCAGTGAGTCTGCATGTTAGAATATGATTATAGAACTTTTCAGCAGTATCCCAAGATTACATAATGTCACATAGTGATGAAGAGATCATCATAGAACCTTGTTGTACTTATTTATAAGACATGTGCTCAAGTATTGAATTTTTATGAACTTGAACTTTTCTCTACAATTATTTCTTCACCTGATTGGTTACAAGCCATTCATGTTGTTTTAATTTGTCTTTTTGAAATGGTTACTAGTGAAATTGTCCACTCCATGGGAACTTCTCCAATGTCTATTATTCTGCTAGAGTGACCATGATACTCCATTACTTAAAATCAAAATCATTTGATGTAGCTTCCTATTTATCTTAAGATAAAATAAAACTTCATTATCTGGCTTCTCTGCAAGCAGCTGACCTACCTTGCCTCTACTTACTCAAATCACATGTTCTACCTAAAAATAGTACTTATACTTCCTTCAACATACTTTATTTTCCTATTTCCATGCATGTTTGTGTATGTTGCTTCTTCATCATAGATCATAGGTTCTCATTCCCTCTAACCAGGTATCTCTTGCTCATTCTTCATGGCATCATATTGTTTCCAAAAGTTTTCCAATTGAGTTTAGCATCCCTTCCTATGCGACCTTATCACAAATGCATTATATTTTGGGGCACCTGGGTGACTGAGTCAGTTAAGCTACTTCCACTCAGGTCATGATCTCATGGTTCATGGGTTCAAGCCCCACTTCCGGCTCTGCATTGACAGCTGAGCCTGGAGCCTACTTCAGATTCTGTGTCTTCTACTCTCTCTGCCCTCCTCCCCCCCAACACTCTGTCTCTCTGTCTCTCTCTCAAAAAAGGAAATAAACATTAAAATTTTTAAAAGAAAAAATAAGCATTATATTTCAATTTTATGTTTACCTGTTTTTCCAAATAAAAAATGATTCCTTGGCTTTAGGAAGTGAGGAAGGGTGAGCACAGAATTAGAGTTAGAGACACAGTTACAGGCAACTTCCAGAGAAACTCTGTCAGATCACTACTAGAGACATTTAGAAAAACAGGCTGAATGATGGCTAAGTAAGATCTGATCTATGTCTAGCTAATAGTTTCACATGTCAGTCTTAAATGTTTCTAAGGTACTGGGTCTACTCAATGACTATTGACTTTTATGGACTTAGCGTCTGACTTCCCCTGGGTATGTGCTTATAGATTTATTTTGGGTCCTAACCTCAGTGACCATAGAAGCAACTTGATTCAAACCTTTTAGAGTCTCCCCATCCTAAGGCAGCTCAATTAAACAGTATTGGAGCCAAAGCTCTTAAAGCAGAGGTCAATTAATTTTTAGTGCAGAGATTAAATAGAACAAAGCAGTGTGGACTTTTTAACTCTTCTCCTTTCTGGGCGTGATTAGATTTTTTTCTTCCGAAGGAAGTTCTGCTAACTCATATTTAGGTCCTTGAATGCATAAAATGATGAATGTGCTTATGATCTCAATCATATATACTTAGTTGTTATTATTAAGGTTTCAGATGCCTTTTATAATAAAAGTAAAGGGGAGGGTCAGGATTTCTCTGTAATTCTCATCCCCTGAGAAACACTATAAACTACTTCAAACTTGGGGTTGTATGCTTTTCATTCATTCAACAATCAATCAATTCTGGTTCTAGGATTCCATTAGAAAAGGTTCAGGAATTGTTCATCTCTGAGCTGAAGAGCTGAAGAAGAAATGACTAAGACCATCATTTTTGTATAAATTAATGAGCTTTTTAAAAGAAAATTTCTTATCTAGATTTCCTACTCTCCCACAGAAACAAAAAAATGTTGTAAATTTGTTTTTGGCTGCGATAACTGGTTTTATATTACTCCCTAAGAAACATCTGTGACGGATGTAAAGCACATCCTCCATGAGGATGTTATAACTCTTTATTTCCAGAGATACATTTTTATTCACTGTTGTTCTATAAGCAAATACATGTTTTATTCAACTCTTTATACTTCTTACAAAGTTTTCATTTTATATTTAGTATATTTACATAAAATGACTTTTTTTCTGAGACGTGTGTATAGCTAATTAATATAATGCATTCCTTCTGGGATCTGGAATTTTAGCAAAATGATCAGGCTATTCATTGAGTGCAAAAAAAAAAAAAAATAGAGACAAAGGCGGAGTTAGCAAAGATGATCTGAGGATCTCAGGACACATTTCTGGAGAACTTTCAGAATTCCCTTTTTGATACCGTATGCTTAATGGTGTAGGCAGTGATATTAAATTATATCTTAATTTTTACATTAGCATTAGATTAATTTATACTTTGAAGTAAATAACCCATTCTGATTTACAATCAGAGCACAATCATAAAAGACTGTCCTGAATGCCTAGTAAAAAGGGAAGAAAAAAACACTCTCAGCACTCTGTTCCTCTATAAATTTGTCTGTATTGTTAGTTCAGTTGTCAGGCTTCAAAGAACTAAATTACTATTTATTGTCATTTGGCAACATGCTTGAAACTCACCAAAGCCAGTATTCAACATGTGCTAAGCTTCAATTGTTGGTATTTTTTCCCTATGAATTTGGTGAAATATACTTTACTTACACAATGTACATGTATTCCCCTACAAAGTCTGCTTCATGCTATAGAGAATTTTTAAATCATTATCCTCATAGTATTTTTTTTTGTCCAGATTCACATGTCTGCTTGTTTACTATGGATTTTAATAATCAAAGTGGGATTTTCTTGATGATCCTTTCATGATGCCATATACCAAGTAGATCAAAATGTTTGGCAGGATTTCTTTGTCTACCAATCTGAAACTTGGAATATAAAAGCTCTTTTCATAATGACTAAATAAGATGCATCATATATTTGAAATCCATGACGTCTAATTACAGAAACCTGTGTTTCTGTCTGGATAAACTTGATTGTGGTAGAAGAAAGAAGGAAATACGGAGAGAAAAGAAAAGGAAAAAAGAGAAGCTATTACTTTACAGCAATTAGCCTTGCAAAATAATTTCTGACTTAGTATTTATTTGGTATTTTTTTTGTTTTTAAGTATAATACCATAAGTGTCTACTTCAATTCTTTCATTTTATTTTGCATTTCATTAAATAATTTATGTCAAGTAAAATTGGCATTTTTCTCTTCATATTCCTCGATCATTAGAAAATGTTAATGTTGTAGACCCATTTACAATAGGAACGTAGGGGCGCCTGGGTGGCGCAGTCGGTTAAGCATCCGACTTCAGCCAGGTCACGATCTCGCGGTCCGGTCCGTGAGTTCGAGCCCCGCGTCAGGCTCTGGGCTGATGTCTCAGAGCCTGGAGCCTGTTTCCGATTCTGTGTCTCCCTCTCTCTCTGCCCCTCCCCCGTTCATGCTCTGTCTCTCTCTGTCCCAAAAATAAATAAACGTTACAATAGGAACGTAGCATCAAATCTAAAGGCAGTGAGCAGAAGTGTAATTAAGCAAAGTAATAAAACTGGCACGTATCATTTCAGTCTCTGATTAAGATTCTTGTTTGTTTTTATTTTTATTGTTTTCAGGCTATAACATCTTGTGACTTGTACATTTATTTTAACCCTGATTTATTTTTCTATCACCACAATGTTTGGGGTGAAAGTATGGTGACTTGGTATGGTCCTAGCTTTGTCATTAACTGGCTATATGACCTTATACAAATCATTTTAAAATGAATGATCTTATTCACTTAATCGCTGAGATCCCACCCAGTTTTAATCATACCTTCCCCTTCCATTACTTTGTATTTGCTTTTCTTGTAATTTGAGATATTCCTCTGTGTGTGTGTGTGTGTGTGTGTGTGTGTGTGTGTGTGTGTGTATGTGTGTTCTGAGGGGAGGAATATTTGTTTCTTCTACTCATTTATCCCTTTCTCATTTTCTCCTACCTAATAACTCACAATAGGTACACTTCAGTCCTTTAAAGTACCAGTTCCTAAAAAAAAAAACATTCCTTGGGACACCAGTTTGTATGATAGTTTGGGAAAATTGTTTTTGTGGTCAAACAAGTTTAGGAAATTTTTAATGTTATGGAAACTTATTGGAGATCTATGTGTATATAGCATGCTAAAGATTATTCAAAGTCCTCCAGTAAAGTGCCTGTTTTACTTAGTGTATCCCAGGATTTCCTTAGTTTGTTTGAGTACCAAACACTCGATTGATATTTTTGTGGGTATGCCTGTAGGTGTTTCTGTGGATACTTGATTATAAGGAGGTGACATGAGTGTGTATACATGCCTAATATGGTATTAATACCTATCTTGGGTTTTATGTTACCTATTTTGATAAATACTGTTTTTTTTTTTATTTTAATGTTTATTTATTTTTGAGAGAGACAGAGACAGAATGTGAGTGGGTTAGGGGCAGAGAGAGAGGGAGTCACAGAATCCAAAGCAGGCTCCAGGCTCTGAGCTGTCAGCACAGAGCCCGATGTGGGGCTTGAACTCACGAGCTGTGAGATCATGACTTGAGCCGAATTCGGACGCCTGCCCGGCTGAGCCCCCCAGGCACCCCAAGAAATATTGTTTTAAAGGTCTGAAGGAGAATCTCACATTGAATTCTCCCATCACTTTTTATATATTTACTATCTATGTGGCTAAACATATACAAGCTATGTGTATAAGAAAATATAGAGACTTACAGTAATCACAGTTTTCTTGCTATTTCTTCCTAATGGCCCACTACTTTTAGTCTGTACACAAAGGATATAGGATCCACATACTACATACTCTGACCCTCTGATAACAACACCAGAATCAGTTTCAGAATTGGAGCTGACAGGAATCAGATGTGCAATAAAGATTTGTACATATGTGGAATTCATTCCAGGAAAAGGCCTAGCCCAAAAGATAATTTGTGGTTGAGGATGGTAGTGAAGAGTAACTTCAAAATATAGACAGTGTCAGGGAACTTCCCATTTAATTTTAACAATTTTTTCCAGAGTTAGGTAAGAGTGTGGTGACAAAACCTTTTTTGATGATAGAAGAGCACTGTCAAATGATGAAATGGTAATTTAGATGATGAAAGATTGTTAAAATGTTTGTGAAATACAGGTCTAGATTCAATATGCACACACACACACACACTGGATTGGGGGCACATTAATAGGTATTCCAGTTGTCAAAATGGTAGAATTCTAAAGTGCAGTCCTGATGATTTTCTAAACCCCTCATAAAACTCAGAAGGCCTCAACTCCATTATATGGAATGCCTTTTGCTTTGACTCTATGCTTACAAGTAGATTTCAGGTTTGGTTTCTCACATACCATATTTTAGGGAGGAATTTGTTAGGATGGTACCTGTTAGTAATTGTGCCACTGGAGCATCCTGTCAGTAGTTATAAATTAACAAATTGACCCTCTGGTTGATCCCTTAGTGTCCTGGGAGTCTGGTAAGCATGACATAATTCTCCAAAGCCTGCTAATCCTTTGGTGAAAAACTCAAAAGAGTTCCCAAAATTGCAAATCTAATGATTAAATCTCTGCTTCAAATATTCTGTACATCTTTATCATCTTAATGACATTTACTTGATAAGATTATATAAATTTTCTTAGCAACTTTTGTTATTTTAATGTGAGAATCCAAATCCATTTAATCTCCCTGTTATAAGGTAATGCTAAGGAAAATGTATCTATCTCTATTGTTATTATTCAGTCCAGTTTCACTAATAAATGAATGGTTATAGGGCACCTGGGAGGCTCAGTTGGTTAAGCATCTGACTTTGGCTCATGTCATGATCTCATGGTTCTTGAATTCGAGCCCTACTTCAGGTGAGCCCCACCTCTCTCTACCCCTTGTGGGATTATCTCTTCCCTTGCCCTCTCCCTCCCCCTTGCCCTCGCCCTCAGCTAGCCCCTCTGCCTCTTCCCCCTCTCCCTTCCCCCCTCCTCCCTCCCTCTCCCTGCTCTGCCTCTCCCCCATCCCATCTCCCCCACTCCCTCTTCTCTCTCTCCCCCTCCCTTTCTCCACCCTCACTCATTTGTAGCGTTTCTCTGTCAAAAAAAAATCAAAAATGGTTATACTATATTTCTAAAACTGAATGGTAAGGAAGCCCTATATACTACTAATGAACAATGAGACTCATTTCCCGACACATCCATATAATAGAACATGTCCCAAAATTATGCTAAAAAGGGTTGTTAATCTTGTAACCTCACAAAAAAGGCAATACTTCTATAGCCAAATAAGCTTCTATTTATTTGTTGTTGTTGTTGTTGTTGGGAGATACTATTTTGCTTACTAAAAACAGCAATAATAGCAACAAAAACGTTACTTTTTCCCCTGTGGCTTGGTAGAACATTTCAGCTCATCTGAACGGGTAAGGACAATTTCTTATCCATGTGAAATAATACCTCACCTGGCCTTAAGACTTAGTTGGTTGTTCGTGTTGTTTAAAAATATATTGATAATTTGTTTGGAGTTGTGAGAGGTAGAGACTTCTCCCTTATAGAACGTCCACTGTGTCTGAAAGAATAATTTTTGGTACATCAGTTCCAGTTCTCTCCAGAGAACAGACACCTTGGTGTTTGCATCAAGAAGTGCTTTTTTACAGAATGCTCTCAGAATTGTTGGAGGAGATAAAGGAGAGAATTCTAGGCTGTGCCTTGAAAATGGCATCCAAAATAACACAGAGCGTTAGGAGCTATCATAGTTCTCTTTTCTAGAACTATGCTGGAAATAAGAACCCACTCTACTGCTACCACTGCAGTTGCAGCTGCCCTTGAACACGCTGGTAACTGGAGATCAGACTTCCACAGCTGCAGTGCAGGAGGCAGGAAGGCTTTTGATGATGCCATGACCACTGTTGCTGTGCCCACACTGCTTCCCCTAAGGAAGCTGGATGATGGACACTGAGCACCACTCCAAGCACATGTCTTATTTACAACAATCGTGCTTCCCAGGTGAAAATGTTAAGATGGGCAGGAAAATGGCCTCACAGTTTTTCTTCCATATTTCTGAGTACACATCAGTTAGCATCCAAAAACTGAGCTTCCAGTTTGTGTGGAAGATAGCTTAATGGTTTTTAATCTCTTTGAGCAGACAGAAAACAGAATGAGATTGATAGAGCAAATCCAGAGTATCCAACATAGGTTTCTGTTGTTGTTGTTGTTCTTGTTATCTTTTACCTATAGAAATTGTTAATATCAGTTCTTCTGTAGGTGAAATTATGCATTTGCTTCATCATAGTTGCTTACAAGTGCAGTAAAACCAGTACAGGAGCTGATTATTACTGTGTTTTATTCTGCTCCTTTGATAATTAATATTTTTTTAAATTCACGTTGTGTCAGACTGTGCTTTCCACAATTTCATTCCTTTCTCTGGAATTATCAATTTACTTAAAAAAAAAAACTCCCATTTTTCTCCAAGGTGGCCCATTAGATCCCGTCTATTATTTGTTTCCTCTCAACCGATTTCAGGAACTCATCAAATATTTCCTCTTCCTTCATGAAGATCTGAAAAAGGGTAAGGTATGGCGGGAAGAAAGATGGCATCATTGAATTCTACATAAGCATGCAGGTTTTGAAAATAAATTATCTTTTTATTGTTTGGTTTTGTTATCACGATGAGAGATATTTAGCTGCTTATGAAGTTCTGAACAGGAACATAAGTTTTAAAAAAGACATTTTAAAATGAAATAAACCATTCCTTTAAACTTTTTGCTGTATCAGATGCAAGTTTTACTCTTTCAGCTTTGAGGATTTGATTTATAAGAACAATACAACTGACTAAATTAAAATTGTCATGGGTATCTCCACAAAAATTTTGAACTGGAAGGACTGCATTATGATTGTGATTACTCACACAATAGTCCATTGGGAATTAAAGCAGGTACTTTGGTAATTTGTGCAGAAAGACGTTTGTTCCTAAACTGCAGATAATTGAGGCAAAATGCTTCTAATATGTGAATTATGCAAATAATCATCTCAGTGTTCCATCCCATTCTATGTTAAGCCTGAGCTTTTATTTTGGGACTCTCAATTAGTGTTGTCCATCCTATTTCCATGGGATGAAATTCACACAAAATTACATGGTGAATCAAGGTAATTATTTTAATAAACACAAACTCTGTTTTCCAACTCTTTCCCCTTGAATTACACAGGCTTACCTTGGAGATATCTGGTTCTGTCCCAGACTACCACAATAAAATAAATATCACAACAAAGCAAGCCAAGTAATTTTTTTTTGTTTCCCAATGCATAGAAATATTATTTTTACACTATACTATAGTCTATTAAGTGTGCAATAGCATTATGTCTAAAAAACAATGTATATACCTTAATTGAAACATACTTTATTGCCCCAAAATGCTAACCCACACCTGAGCTTTCAGTGAGTCATAACTTTTGCTGGCAGAGGGTCTTTCTTCGATGTTGATGGCTGCTGACTTATCAGGGTGGTGGTTGCTAAAGGCAGAGTGGCTGCGGCCATCTATTAAAATAATGCAGTGATGAAGTTTGTGATATCAATGGACTCTTCCCTTTACCAACAACTTCTCTGTAGCAGGCAATGCTATTTGATAGAATTTTATGCACATTAGAACTTCTTTAAAAATTGGAGTCAATCCTCTCAAACCCTGTTGCTGCTTTATCACCTAAGTTTATGTACTATGCTAGACATTTTGTTGACATTTCAACAGTCTTTGCAGCATCTTCACCAGGACTAGATTCCATCTCAAGAAACCATTTTCTTTGCTCATTCATAGGAAGAAACTCTTCATCCAGTCAGGTTTTATCATAAGAATGCAGTTCTTCAGTCACATCTTCAGGCTCTGTTTCTTAATAGCATACAAAATGGTGAGTCCTTCCCAGAAGGGTTCCAATTGCTTTGCTCAGATCCATCAGAGGAAGCACTGTCTATGGAAACTATAGCCTTAACGAATATATTTCTTAAATAATAAGACTTGCAAATCAAAATTACTCCTTGATCCATGGGCTGCAGAATGGGTGTTGTGCTAGCGAGCATGAAAACAATATTAATCCTCTTGCACATCCCTATCAGAGCTCTTTTGTGATGAGGTGCATTGTCAATGAGCAGTAATATTTTGAAAGAAATCTGTTTGTTTGTTTGTTTTTGAGCAGTAGTTCCCCACAGTGGTTTTAAAATATTCAGTAAGTCCCATTGTAAACAGATGTACTGTCATCCAGGTTTTGTTGTCTTATTTATACAGCACAGGCAGAGTAGTGTAGCGTAATTCTTAAGGACTTTAGGATTTTTAGAATGGTGAATAAGTATTAGATTTAACTGAAAGTCACCAACTACATTAACCTAATGAGAAAGTCAGCCTCTCCCTTGAAGTTTTGAAGCCGGGCATTGACTTGTCCTCTGTAGCTATGCAACTCCTAGATGGCATCTTCTTCTAATAGAAGGCTGTTTTGTCTACAATGAAAATCTGTTGTTTAGTGTAGCTACCTCCATTAGTGATATTAGCTAAATCTTCTGGATAATTTGCTACAGCTTCTACGTCAGTACTTGCTCCTTTACCTTGCATTTTGCAGCTTCCTTACCCCCTCAGTCTTCATAGAATTAGACAGAGTTAGGTTCTGGGGTGCCTGGGTAGCTCAGTCAGTTAAGCATCTGACTTCAGACCAGGTCATGATCTCATGGTGCGTGAGTTCAACCCTGCATCGTGCTCTGTGCTGACAGCTCAGAGCCTGGATCCTAATTCAGATTCTGAGTCTCCCTCTCTCTCTGCCCCTCCCCCATTAGCACACTGTTTCTCTCTCTCTCTCTCTCTCTCTCTCTCTCTCTCTCTCTCTTTCAAAAATAAACCTTTAAAAAAAAAAAGAGAGAGAGTTAGGGTCTTGTTCTGACCTAAGCATTAGTTTAAGGGAATGTTGTAGATTGCTTGATCTTTTATCTAGACAACTAAAACTTTCTCTATATCAGGAATAAGGTTGTTTTATATTCTTATCTTTTATGCGTTCATGGGGTAGTACTTTCCATCTCTGCCAAGAACTTGTCCTTTTCATTTACAACTTGGCTAACTGGTACAAAAATCCTAGCTTTGAGCCACTCTTGGACTTGACATGCCTTCCTCACTAAACTTAATCATTTCCAGCTTTTGATTTAAAGTGAGAGACACATGACATCATCCTTTCACTTGAATTTAGAGGCCATTATAGGATTATTTATTGCACTAATCTCAATACTGGTATGTCTCAGAGAATAGGGACGCTTGAGGAGAGAGAGAGAGAAAGAGAGAGAGAGAGAGACAGAGAGAGAGAGAGATGGGGGAATGGTTAGCTGGTAGAGCAGTCAGAACATACACAACATTTATCAATTAAGATCACTGTCTTATATGGTTGTGATTCATCATGCCCCAAAACTATAATGATAGCACAGCAGAGATCATTGATTACAGATCACCATAACAAATATAAGAATAATGACAAACTTTGAAATACTGAAAGAATTACCAAAATGTGAGACAGAGACATGAAGTGAGGAAATGGAGTTGGAAAACTGGCAACTAGAAATTGTTTCACATAGATTTGCCACTGAACTTCAGTTTGTAAAAAAGGAAATCTATTCGAAGTGCAATAAAGCAAAGCACAATAAAATAAGGTATGCCTGTAAATTGAAAATCTTCTGGAAAGGATTTATTAATCTGAATGCCATTAAAAACATTTGTGATTTATGGGAAGAGGTGAAAATATCAACACTTTCAGAAGTTTGGAAGAGCTTGATTCTAACTCACATGGATGACTTTGAATGTTTCAACACATCAGTAAAGTAACTACAGATGTGATGGAAACAGCAAGATTAGAATTAGAAAGGAAGTCTGAAGATGTGACTGAAGAGCTGCATTCTTATGATAAAACTTGAATGGATGAATAGTTGCTTCCTATGGACGAGCAAAGAAAATGGTTTCTTGAGATGGAATCTAGTCCTGCTGAGATGCTGCAAAATTGTTGAAATGTCAACAAAATGTCTAGAATAGTACATAAACTTAGGTTATAAAGCAGCAACAGAACATGGTATCTGAGCTATCACTAGATACAGAATCTGCTGGCACCTTGATTTTGGACATTCCACAATTTTCCAGAATTGTGGGAATTAAATGTTGTTTAAGTTTCCCAGTCTATGGAATTTTGTTATACCTACTCAAACTCATTAAGACATTCTCTTTTCTTTACTCTAAAAATAGAAGTACATTTATTTCTTGGTATATCCCTCTGGAGTATAATGGGACAAATCCCTAGAAAAACAAACAAACAAAAAACATGCTTCCTCCATGTGTACACATCTTAGACTTACTTTAGAATCAGATGTCTGAGGTGTAGGACTATAAATTTGTCACTACATTGATTGAGTAAATCTGGATTTCTTCTGAGCTATTCTTTAATTCAGAGATGATGTAACACCTTCAGAATACTTCAGTGTAAATCCTAAAAATAATCTCCACCCATGTCAAATACATTAAATTGAATCACTTGTGATTGTTTTTGACTCTTGGGCTTGACTCTTAAATTTTTTAAATAAAATAAATAAAAACAGTCCAAAAGCATTTATTGTTTTATGTTATGTATATGTTTCCATGAATTCATGTCATTCCATTACTGTTGTGTAATTAATCCTAACAGCAGAGTAAGTTTAATTTAAAATGTTTGCCAATAGCAAATATGGCTAAGGAAGCATCTTAACAAATATTTGGTCTTTGGGTTAATCACTTGATTTTTTTTTTTTAACCAGACCCAATGCAACAGATAGCATTGGTTCAATTGAACCACTCTTTATTTGCAGAATCAATCCACTAGAAATACATCAGTATATTCTCTTCTTCTCTTATTGTACATCAAAACCAATAACCAAAATCACATCATTTTTTATTTGTTTTGTTTCAGATTCGGGGTCTGTAACTTGTATAGAATAAGAGATATGACAAATATGAACAATAAACAATAATAATGTAATATATTACATATAAAGTGCTATGTATATTATATAATGTAATTATCATAATATGTAATGAAAAGTTTGTGTTTTTTAGTGATATGAATCAAAAGGTAATCTAAAGTAAGATAATATTTGCAAACAGAAAAAGTCAAGGTAACCAGTAGTGTCTGAAACAAACCATGGCCAAAGTGTCAATAAATTCTTAATAAGAGCTACAAAGCTGTGAGAGTCATAAAATGATTCTTGGTAGGAATAGACAGCAAAGAAGGGCTGTAAAGAATTGTAAGCAGTAAGGCTGTAGAAGTCAAGATATGGCAGTTTTAATGCAAAAGTGAATGTGGCAGCATTTCATCCCCAGTACAACATTTTGTCAGGACATCCTTCTGATCTTTGCTTTATTATCTCTTTTTATTCACTTAGGCTCACCAGTTGTCACTATTCTTCCAACAGTTATATGGCACTATCATCCCTTACACTATTGTTACTCCCCCTGGGTACTCATTCCAGCAAATTGCTATTCTGCCCAATTATGCTTTTGTAAAATTACTTGTCCACAGTAAGTAAAACAAATCCTTCTTATGTACATCTTTCCTGGGTAAAGAATAGTGATTTGCAAAATTTGAGCTCACAGGTAAAATCAAGGAAAATATTTCAGCTGATTAAAGAACAAAGGGGCTATGACTTAAGATGATCCCCTGCCTGATTGATTTAGAGGTGAGGGCACCGAGTTTAGGCAGGAGGTTCTTGAGCAAAGACTAGCATGAAAAGAAGAGTAGTATTGATTTGGAAATATTTGCTGGGCACTTACCATGAGCTAAACACAATTCTGTTTGAGAAATTTAGCAGTGAATTAGTTATACAGAATCTGCTGGCATGGGGCTTACATTCTAGTGTGGGGAGGCAGTGAGCTACTAAATAGTTAATTTCTATCACTGATGAATGCTACAAAGAAAATGAAATTAGCCAATAGTACTGACTGGTGGGGATGAGTCACTGTGTGTGGAAAGGGAATGAAGTGGTATTTTTTAATATCCATTGGTCAAGAGAGGCCTTTCTGAAAAACTGACATTGGAGCAGATACCTGATTGAAGTGAGAACATGAGCCATGCACATTCAGATACTCTTCTCTTGAAGATCAAATACAAATGTCCTAAGGTGGAAGCTTTCTTTGCAGGTTCCAGAAAAAGTAAGGAGGCTAGTGTGACTGGAATAGAGTGAGCAAGGAAGAAATGAGTTGGGAAAGGGTTTAAAGACTTTGTAAGTCATGTTAAGTACTTTGGATTTTATGCTAACTATGGTGAGAAGTCATTGGATATTCTAAGCATATGAGTGATATTTTGGAAAGTGAGAATATAGACTGAATTTTTATAATAAAGCCTGTTGTTTACTAAAGCCCTGAGGAAGAAACAACACAAATGGAAGTTGGAAGGCCACTACACCTCATCCCCTGAGTTGTTCATGGTAAGATGTTACAAAGAAAACTATACCATAAAGTTTTGACTTAAAATTGAGCTGAAGTTCATCACACTTAAATATTTATAAAAATATCTGGGGCGCCTGGGTGGCGCAGTCGGTTAAGCGTCCGACTTCAGCCAGGTCAAGATCTCGCGGTCCGTGAGTTCGAGCCCCGCGTCGGGCTCTGGGCTGATGGCTCAGAGCCTGGAGCCTGTTTCCGATTCTGTGTCTCCCTCTCTCTCTGCCCCTCTCCCGTTCATGCTCTGTCTCTCTCTGTCCCAAAAATAAATAAACGTTGAAAAAAAATTAAAAAAAAATATCAATGATATCATTTTTAAGTCATTAGCACAGGAGAGTAAATATCAAGAGTTTTACCAGTTTTTAAAACTTTTTTTTTTCCCACTGACAATCAACCATAACATAGACTCAGACTATAAAGAGCACTATTTTCTTCTTTGGTGTCATAGTATACTTAGGGTTTTACTGTGTTCCCTTAGTTGAAATATCAGTGAAGAAGCTATTGCAGCCATCCAAAGGAGAGAAAACAGTGTCTTGACCGAAGAAAGTAATAGTAGAGATGGAAAGAAGTGTATAGTATCAGGTGAATGTTTAAGATTAAGATTTGTGATGAATTTAGTACAGGATTAAGTGAGGTGAGCTAAAACTAAAACGAATGATCAATCATTTGAGTCAGGAGTTAAATAAGAATGCAAAGTTTTGCAAGTGGGAAAAACACTTTTGCCTAAAGTGGTTTTGTTTTTTGTTTGGGTGTTTTGTTTTGTTTTTGCTGTAGAGATAATAACACTTGCATCTTTTCTAAGTGCATCCACCATGGGAAATAAGATTGGCTTGTAGCATAGTTTGGAAGATAGAATTGTGAAATTGTAGAACATTAAAATATCAGTCATCTCTTGTTCCTTCCTTCCAACAGAAAACATAAGAACACTCAAGACTTGGGGTGCCTAGGTGGCTCAGTTGGGTTATGAGTCTGACTCTTGATTTCAGCTCAGGTCATGATATCACAGTCATGAGATTGAGCCCTAGGTCAAACTCCGCACTGAGTGTGGAGCCTGTTTTTGAATTCTCTCTCTCTCTCTCTCTCTCTCTCTCTCTCTCTCTCTCTCTCTCTCTCTGCCCCTCCACTGCTCACACTCTCTTTCTCTCTCTCAAAATAAACAAATAAACATTAAAAAAACACAACATTCAAGACTTATGCAACTATCTAATACTGGCCTACCATCTGTGTCAGAAGCACCTTCCTTGTCTTTTCTCATAAAGGCATGCGCAAATTGTATGTAGAACATTGTGACTATTCATATAAAGAATGAGCCTTGATGTTCATTTTGACTTACATTTCGTGTGTTTGAAAAACAGAATTGGAGACTGGGCTCTGTAATTTGCCAGAGTCTATTCTTGACTAAGGATGTGCCTGCCCACAGTACACCCAAACTGAACTTCTGTAATACCATTTTAATTATTACACCAAGCAGATAGAGGTTTTGTTTACTCAGTTCAGTTTATTTAATATCATCTAGGGATAAAGTGAGTACATGCTTCTTGATAAAGATTACAGGGACATATAAAAATAAATGCAATTGCATCTTATTCAGCAAGCATTTTTAAATGTCTGGCAAAGAAATGTGATATAAAACTTAAATGTTAATTTCCCACTTAAACCAAGAGACACATAAATCGAAGAAAGCAGATCATTTCCTTACAATTTTACCATGTTTTAAATTTTATTTTTACCTGCTCTTCTCTATATTTGCATTAGAAACACTATAACTGTCTTTAGTGAAGGCAGCATCACAGCTTGAGGGACAATATTTGAATGGAAATAAAAATGCTAAGTTAAAATGTTTATAATATATAACAAGAATAGACATGTGGATAGATGCAATCTGTGGAATGTGTCTGATTTTCTGTGATGTCTTCAAGTTTACTATCATTTGTGGCTTCTTCACCTAAGCTAGAATATAACTTAAATGTATTCCTTTAAACACGATTATATATTTAATGTTGACAAAGGATATATGGGTAGTATATGCCACATGGTCTCACCTTTGCTCTGATAGTCTTTGGAGTCACTATTTCTCTCTTGGAATTTGCAGAATCTTCCTAACTGGTCACCTGCTTTCAGACTTACCCCTTTTATCCACACAACAGCTAGAATGATCTTTTAAGATGCTAAATAGACATCTAACTTTTCTGCTTGAAACTGTCCCCAGGGACTTTCCATTAAACACTGCCAATTGAACAAAAGGGTTATGTGATATCTGTCCTTTTTTGGAGGTCCCTGTAAATGTGATTAAAAAAATTGCCTTTAATTGTATTAATCCAAAAGCAGAGAGGAGACAAAACATGTGAGATATTTTGGGACAGCGAAGAGCAGATGATTAAACAATAAGTGGTTTATGTGTAGTGTCTCTGCTTTGCTGACTGCGGACGGGGATACCAAGATGAAGAGCCCTGAGAAGTTCAAAAATTAGACTCTGGTCACCTCTAAAGGTGGGGATATAGGATAGGACTAGTAATAAGTAGATGAGCTTTGAACCTGTTTTGACAATAGCCCGGCTACTAGATTCCCTACCCTAGTCCACACAGCCAGGACAACCTCCACTTCCCTACATTAGCAGAAGATGGGATGTTTGATTTCTGAAGCAGTAAAATAATAAATGTCTGGACTGATTAAAAACAATAAAAACAAAACAAAACCTGGACCATGGCTATGGAGCAATTAAGTAGAGACTGCGACAAGAGGATTACAGGAAGGATGAAGGAAGGAAGGAAGGAAGGAAGGAGAGAGGGAGAGGGAGAAAGAAGAAAGGAAGAGATGACTGTGTTTTTCTAATTTTTTTTTCATTTAAGGAGGTATTTTAGAGTTCTTTTGTCAAATTATGCAATAATAAAAGATACCAGGAAAAACAAAAATAGAAATAATGAAACTTCAATTTTTTTTAATGTATTTTAATGTTTATTTATTTTTAAGACAGAGAGAGACAGACTGCAAGTGGGGGAGGGGCAGAGAGAGAGGGAGACACAGAATCTGAAATAGGCTCCAGGCTCTGAGCTGTCAGCACAGAGCCCTACGTGGGGTTGGAACCCATGAACCGTGAGATCATGACCTGAGCCGAAGCTGGACGCTTAACCGACTGAGCCATCCAGGTGCCCCAAAATAATGAAACTTTAAAATGAACTAAAGTTGTTCAGGGAAGAAAGTATTATATTAAACTTTCCTTTACTTTGTAGCAAAAAATTATATAGTCACAATTATATAAACATTGAATATTAATATCCCTAAAAATTAAGGTTGTAGGAGGATGTGGGGAGAGAAAGCATCAATGCATATTTTTGTGTTTGTGTTGTGTGAAGAGTTAAAAACTAATCTTGTGTAAGAATAAGTCAGTAGAGTATATATAAACCTTAAAAATGTTGCAGTTTTTATAGAGACATGCTGTACAGAATTATGGAAGTAAATACAACTGACATAGCTAAAACAATTAGAAGAGTAGAAGTGAATTGGACACTGCTATGTTTTACTGTTAGCCTTGATGGAGTGTCTGACTTTCGTTCCTTCCCTGTTTACACTCTCTGTCTCTCTCTCAAAATAAGTAAATAAACATTTTTTAAAAATTGGGAGACTTCAAATGAAATCCAGAAATCTGTATTTTGGGCTTCTTTGTTATTTTTATTTACTCATTTTTTTATTCTTGTTTTTCCTTTTAACTGAGGAATACTTGATATGCAATATGTATTAGTTTTAGATGACATAGTACATATTTATATGCAAACACAGTGGTCACCACGGTAAGTCTGCTTACCATCTGTCACCATACAAAGTCGTTATATTATTGACTGTATACCCTGTGCTGTACATTAAATTGCATCCTTGTGTCTTATTTATTTTATGACTGGATCACTGTACCTCTTAATCTCCTTCACCTGTTTCGTCCAACCTCCCACCTCCCTAACCTTCTGGCAACCATCATTTTATTATCTGTATCTAAGAGTATGTTTCTGTTTTGTTTGTTCATCTGTTTTGTTTTGTAGACTCTACATTTCAATAAGTCATGTGATATTGGTTTTTCTCTGATTTATTTCACTTAGTACATCATAAGATGTACTTATGCTAAGATATACTCTAGGTCCATCCATGTTGTCACAAATGGCAAGATCTATTTTTTTTTATAGCTGAGTAATATTAAATTGCATGTATATACCATGTCTTCTTTACCCATTCATCTACTGATGGATGTGTAGCTTGTTTCCATGTCATGACTATTGTAAATAATGTTGCAATGAACACAGGGTGCATATGTCTTGTCAAATCGCTATTTTCATTTTCTTTGCATAAATACCTAGAAGTGGAATCGCTACATCATATGGTATTTCCATTTTTAATTTTTTGAAAAACCCCAATACTATTTTTTGTAGTTACAGCACAAATTTACATTCTTACAAACAGTGCACAAGGATTCCCTTTTCTCCACATCTTTCCTAAACTTGTTATTTTTATCCCTTTGATAATAGCCATTCAGACAGTTATGAGGAGATGTCTTATTGTGGTTTTGATTTGTATTTCCTGTTGTTAGTGATGTTGAGCATCTTTTCATGTGTCTCTTGGCCAACTCTAAGTCTTTGGGAAAATGTCTGTTTAGATCCTTTGCCCATTTTTTAATCAGACTGGTTGCTAATTTGAAATTCAGTTTTATGAGGTCTTTATACATTTTGGATGTTAATCCCTTTATTGGATATATCATTTGCAAATAACTTCTCCCATTCAATACATTACCTTTTCTGCTGGTCGATGGATTCCTTTGCTGTGCAAAATCATTTTCTTTGATGCGGTCCCGTTTATTTATTTTTGCTTTTATTGCCCTAGCCTGAGGATAGAGAGTTAAAAAATTATAGGGGTGCCTGGGTGGCTCAGTAGGTTAAGCATCTAACTTCAGCTCAGGTCATGATCTCCAGGCTAGTGAGTTTGAGCCTTACTTTGGGCTCTGTGCTCACAGATCAGAACCTGAAGCCTTCTTCAGATTCTCTCTCTCTTTCTCTCTCTCTCCCTCCCTCCCTCCCTCCCTCTCCCTCTGCCCATCCCCTGCTCACACTCTGTTTTTCTCTGTCTCTCTCTCAAAAATAAGTAAAATTTTTAAAAAGTTTGAAAAAATATTGATATCACTAAGACCAACGTCAAAGACCTTATTACCTATGTTGTCCCCCCCCCTACCCACCCCTTGGAGTCTGATGGCTTCAGGTTTTATTTTTAAGTCTTTAATCAATTCTGAGTTTATTTTTGTATATGATGTTGGAAACTAGTCCACTTTCCTTTTTTGCATGTAGCTGTGTAGTTCTCTCAACACCATTTATTAAAGACACTGTTTTTCTCGTTGTATATTCTTCCATCCTTTGTCATAGGCCAATTGACTTTATAAGTGTGGGTTTATTTCTGAGCTCTCTATTCTGTTCCATTGACCTATTGGGTCTGTTTTTGTGCCAATACTATCATGTTTTGATTATGATAGCTTTGTAGTATAGTATGATATTCAGGAGTATGATACCTCCGGCTTTGTTCTTCATTTCCAAGATTGCTTTAGCTATTTGGTGTTGTGTTTTTTTTTGGGGGGGGGTCCATATAAATTTTGGTATTATTTATTCTAGTTTTGTGGAAAAGTATATTGGTACATTGATAGGGATTATATTGAACCTATAGATTGCATAGGTAGTATGGACATTTCAATAGTGTTCTATTAAATAGTATGTGAGCACAATAAATCTTCCCATTTATTTGTGTCATCTTCAGTTTCTTTCTCCAGCCTCATAGTTTTCAGACTATACATAGTTCACTTTGTTGATTCAATTTATTCCTACACATTTTATTCTTTATGTTATTATAAGTGGGATAATTTTCTAATTTATTGTTCTGGTACCTCATTATTAGAATACAGAAATACAACACATAGCATTAGTCTTTAATACATTAATACAACAGCATTAATACAACAGATTTTGTATTATTAAGTTTTACTTAATTCATTTATTAGTTTTAATAGTTTTGGGGCAGAGGTTTAGGATTTTTTTTAATGTATAACGTTATGTTATCTATGGAGAGTGACAGTATTATGTTTTCTTTAACAGTTTTTTTTTTTAATTCCAGTGTAGTTAACATACAGAATTATATTAGTTTCAAGTGTGCAATATAGTGATTCAACAATATACATTACTTAGTGCTCCTCATTATAAGTGTATTCTTAATCCCCTTCACCTATTTCACTCACCCCCTACTACCTTCCTCTTTAACCATCTATTTGTTTTCTATAGTTAAGTCTATAAAACTTAAGTTTTGGTTTGAATCATTTGTCTTCCTTTTTGTTTGTTTTGTTTCTTAATTTCCACCTATGAGTGAATTCATATGGTATTTGCCTTTCTCTGACTGGCTTACTTTGCTTAGCATTATAATCTCTAGATCCATCCATGTTGCATGTGGAAAGATTTCATTCTTTTTTATTGCTGAGTAGTATTCCATCGTATGTATGTATGTATGTATGTATGTATGTATGTATGTGTATTCACACACACACACACACACACACACACACACACACACACACTACATTTTCTTTGTCCATTCATCATTGATGGAAATTTGGACTGCTGCCATAATTTGGCTATTACAAATAAGGCTGCAATAAATAGGGGTTCATATATCTTTTTGAAATAGTGTTTTTATATTCTTTGGTACATACTCAGTGGTGGAATTACTGGATCATATAGTAATTATATTTTTCATTTTTTGAACCCCCATATTGTTTTCACAGTGACTGCACCAGTATGCATTCCCAGCAACAATGCACAAGTTTGTCCCCCCCCACACACACCCTTGCCAACACTTGTTTCTTGTGTTTTTTGATGTCAGCCATTCTAACAGGTGTCAGGTGATATCTCATTTTGGTTCTGACTTGCATTTCCCTGGTGATTAGTGACGTTTAACATCTATTCATGTGATTCTTGGCCATCTATACACCTTCTTTGGAGAAATGCGTGTTCACGTCTTCTGCCCATTTTAATTGAACTATTTCTGTTTTTTTTTTCAGACTTGAGTTGCAAAAGTTCTTTATATATTTTGAATACTAATTATCAGTTATTTCATTTGAAAATATGTTCTCCCCTTCAGCAGGGAGTATTAGTATTATTTAGTTTTATTTTTAGTATTGTTTCCTTCATTGTTCAGAAGCTTTTTATTTTGATACAGTGCCAATAGTTTATTTATCCTTTTGTTTCCCTCACTTCAGAAGACATATCTAGAAAAATGTTGCTATAGCAAATATCAAAGAAATTACTGCCTGTGCCCTCTTGTAAGATTTTTATGCTTTTGGGTCTTGTATTTTGATCCTTAATCCATTTTGAGTTTATTTTTGTGTATGATTAAGAAAGTGATCCAGTTTCATTCTTTTGCATGTAGCTGTCCACTTTCTTAACACTATTTGTTGAAGAGACTTTATCCCATTGTCTGTCCTTGCCTCCTTTGTGGAAGATTAAGTGAGCATATATCACAGGCTTATTTCTGGGCTCTGTGTTCTGTTCCACTGATCTGTATGTCTGTTTTTGTGCCAGTGCCATATTTTTTTGATTACTATAGCTTTATAGTATAACTTGGAATCTGGGATTGTGATAACTCCAACTTCGTTCTTCACTTTCAAGATTGCTTTGGGCGTTTGGGGTCTTTTGTGCTTCCATACAAATTTTAGGATTAGTAATTATAGTTCTGTGAAAAATGCTGTTGGTGTTTTGATAGGGAATTGATTAAATGTGTAAATCATTTTGAGTAGTATAGACGTTTTAACGATATTTGTTCTTTCAATCCATGAGCATGGGAAGTCTTTCCATTTCTTGGTTTTGTCTTCAATTTCTTTCCTCAATTTTTTTAATTTTTTTTAAATTTTTTGTTTATTTTAGAGACAGTGAGGGGGAGAGAGAGAGAGAGAAGGAGGGAGAGGGAGGGCATGAGTGGAGGAAAGGGGCCTAGAGAGAGAGAGAATCCCAAGAAGGTTCCATGCTCAGCATGGAGCCAAACATGGTGCTTGATCCCATGACCCTGGGACCATGAACTGAGCCAAAATGAAGAGTCAGATGCTTAATCAAATGAGTCACCCAGGCACCCCTCTTTCATAAATGTTTTATAGTTTTCAGAGTATAGGTCTTTTACCTCTTTGGTTAAGTTTATTCATAGGTTTTTTATCATTTTTGGTGTATTTGTAAATGGGTTGTTTTCTTAAATTCTCTTTCTGCTGCTTCTTTAGTGTACAGAAATGCGATAGATTTCTGTAGATTGATTTTGTATCCCACAACCTTACTGAATTCATTTATCAGTTCTTTTTTTTTTTTTTGGTGGAGTCTTCAGGATTTATATATATACATATACATATATATATGTATGTATATATATATACATATACATATATATATGTATGTATACATATACATATATACACATGTATGTATACATATACACACACACACACACACATATATATATACATATATATATATATATATATATATATATATATTATCTTCTTGCCTTCAAATGGCGAATGTTTTATTTTTTCCTTAATAATTTGGATGGCTTTTGTTTCTTTTTGTTATCTGATTGCTGTGGTTAGGAGTTACCACATTACATTGAATAAAACTGGTGAGAATGGACACCCTTGTTTTGTTCCTGATGACAGGGGGAACGCTTTCAGTTTTTCTCCATTGAGTATGATAATAGGTATGGGATTTTCATATATGACCTCTGTTGTGTTGAGATATGTTCCTTCTAAACCTACTTTATTGAGGGTTTTACCATGAATGGATACACTTTGTCAAATGCTTTTTCTGCTTTAATTTACATGGTTATATGATTTTTTTTTATATTTTCTCTTGTTGATGTGATGTGTCACTTTGAGTGATTTGCAAATATTGAACCACTCTTACAGAAATAAATCCCTCTCGATTACAGGGAATAATTATTTTAATGTAATGTTGGATTGGGTTTGCCAATATTTTGTTGAGGATTTTTGCATGTAGGATCATCAGAAATATTGGCCTATAGTTCTCTATTTTATTGGTGTCTTTATCTGGTTTTGGTATCAGGGTAATACTGGCCTCACAGAATGAATTTGGAAATTTCCCTTCCTCTTCTACTTTTTGGAATACTTTGAGAAGAATAGGTAGAGTTGTCTGGCTAAAGGTTTATCATTTTCAGTGATGTCTTTTCAAATGTTTTCATTTAAATTCCAGTTAGTTAACATATAGTGTAATATTGGTTTCAAGAGTAGATTTTAGTAATCAATTACTTACATAGAACACCCAGTGCTCATCATAACAAGTGCGATCCTTAATTCCCATCACCCATTTAGCCCATCCCCCACCTATGTCCCTCCATTAACCCTGTTTGTTCTATGTCATTAAGAGCCTTTTTTACAATTTTTTTTTTAATATTTATTTTTAGAGAGACAGAAACAGAGTGTGATTGGGGGAGGGGCAGACAGAGAGGGAGACACAGAATCCGAAGGAGGCTCCAGGCTCTGGGCTGTCAGCACACAGCCTGATGCTAGGCCCGAACTCATGAGCCATGAGATCCTGACCTGAGTGGGAGTCAGATGTTCAACCCACTAAGCCACCCAGCCTCCCTATTAAGAGTCGTTTATAGTTTTGTTCCCTCTGTCTTTTATTCCCTTTCCATATGTTCATCTGTTTTGTTTCTTAAATTCTACACATGAGTGAAATCATACAGTATTTGTCCTTCTCTGACTGACTTATTTTGCTTAGCATAATACACTTTACCTCCATCCATGTTGTTACAAATGGAAAGATTTCATTCTTTTAAAAATTTTTTTAAATGTTTATTTATTTATTTTGAGGGAGAGAGAGACACACACACACACAGAGAGAGAGAGAGAGACAGAGACAGAGACAGAGCATGAGCAAGGGAGAGGCAGAGAAGGAGGAAGACACAGAATCCAAAGCAGGCTTCAGGCTCTGAGCTGTCAGCACAGAGCCTGATGTGGGGCTTGAACTCACAAACTGTGAGATCATAACCTGAGACAAAGTCAGATGCTTAACCAACCACACCACCCAGGCACCACTGTTTCTTGGGTGATCTTTTCAAATAACTATCAGCTCCTGGTTTTAGTGATCTGTTACATTGTTGTTTGTTTGTTTGTCTGAGTTTTGTTTTGTTTTGTTTTGATTTCTAGTTATTTACTTCTGTTCTAATCCTTATTATTTCCCTCCTTCTAATTTTGGATTTTTTTTTCTATTTCCTTTGGGTATAAGGTTAAAAGGTTTTGTTTGTTTTTTAAGATTTTTCTTATTTATTGAAGTGGGCCTGTATCTCTATAAACTTCCTTCTTAGAACTGCTTTTACTGTGTCCCAGGGATTTTGAAAAACTGTGTTTCCATTTTCATTTTTCTCAGGTATTTTTTAATTTTACTTTTTTTTTATTCATTGACACATTGATTGTCTAGTAGCTTGCTGTTCATCTCCATATGTTTGTTTTGTTCTTTGCTTTTTGGTTTTCTTTTCTTTTTTATTTTCTTCTTTAGTTGATTTCTAATTATATACTGTTAAGGTCAGAAAAGTACTTGATATGATTTCAGTCTTCTTAAATTTATTGAGATTTATTTTGTGGCAAAACATGTGATTTATCCTATAAAACATTCCATGAATACTTGAGAAGGATGTGTATTCTGCTGTGTTAGGATAGAGAATTCTGGTAAGTTTACCTGGTCTAATTCAGGATATAGTTTTCTCATTAATTTGCTGTCTGGACATCCAGTGATGCAAGTAGACTATTAAAGTTCCCTACTATTATTGTATTTCTATCAGTTATTCCCTTTGTATCTGTTAATATTTGCTTTATATATTTAAATGATCCTATGTTGGATGAGTTAATATTTACAAGTGTTACATCTTCTTGTTGAATTTGCCCTTTATCATTATGCAATGCCCTTCTTTGTTTCTTGTTGCAACATTTGTTTTAGAGTATAGTTGGTCTGATATAAACATTGCTACCTCAGCTTTCTATCCTTTCCATTTGCATAGAATATCTTTTCCTATCCCTTCACTCTCTGTCCATGTGTGTCTTTGGATCTGAAGTGAGTCTTTCTTATAGGCAGCAATAGACTATATTTTTGGCCCCTTTGAAATAATGAAGCATTTCTATGTCAAAACAATCAGCTGAAATCAAGCCCGCCTTTTTATGTAAATGTATAACTTCAGGCTATCTTCTAGTTTTGTCATAGTTCCTTCCAAAAAGTTTTGCCTATTTACGTTATTTTTCTTGTTCTTGTGGACATTTACCTTTTCTATTTCTGGCTAGTTGAAGACTATATAGCAAATAATTTGAAAAAGAAATCAAGAGGTAACTTTGTCAACGTGTAACTTTCAAAAAGTTAAAAACATGACTCATATGATATATAGTATTCACTATAGTATTCATATATTAACTATATGTTAAGGAGTCATTTATCTCACTAATGAGACAACCAGAAGGATGGTAAATCCGGTTCAGTGGAGCACAGAAGACACTGTAGAATTTATAATCACTGAAATAAAAACATGCTAATTTAAAATTGTAAAGTTAGATATAAAAGCACTTAATGTCATATAGTAATAAAAAGGGGTTATCTTTACTATGTGATGGAAATCATTTGCATCTCTATTAGACAAAAAAATTATAATCAATGTATAAATTAATATCTAAATTCATAGATATTTGGACTGAATCAGTATTAAGCTATAAGTTAAACAAAGGTATATTACTTAGGAAAATTAACTAGTTATTGAAGGTGCCTATTAGACAATGGTTCAGTGTGACATTGAAGGCACATATAGACATTCCTTTATATTTTTTTAGCAGGATTTTGACTTTTTTTCTCAATAATTTTGTGGCATGGACTACTCTATTAAACAATACTGGAGTAAATGTGTCCTTCTGCTAGAGTACCATAACAAAATGCCACAGGCTATGTGGCTCAAAGAATAGTAATTCATTTTCTCACAATTCTGAAGATTAGAGGTTCCAGATCAAGGATTCAACAGGTTTGGAATTCTCTGAGGCCTCTCAGTGGCTTGCAAATAGCCTCTCTTCTCTGTGTAGGGATCTTTGGTATCTCTCTTTGTATGTCATAACCTCTTTTTATAAGTATAGGGTAAGGTTAGATTAGGGCTCACCTTAATGGCATTGATTTAATCATCCCTTTGAAAACTTTAGCTCCAAATGCAGTCACATTCTGAGGCAATGGAGGATAGGACTAGAAAATATAATAGGAATATATTTAAATTTCTGTTATGGTACAGTAATAAAGCCCTCAACTAAATATTTAGGATTTTTTAATATGTCATAAAATGATTATAATTATCTTCAGCAACTTGCTATGATCTGGTTGTATTTCAGCAAAATTAAGATGAAATACTGAATCCATTGTCTAGAAGATTTACCTATCTTCTGAAATGTGTAAATAATTCTGGCCAGATTTACTTATTTAGGTACCTGTATATCTGTCAGCTTGCTTACTTGAACTTTTTGTCTAATTTCCTCCAATCTTAATAAAAGATTACATTAAAACTAGACAGAAACCTCAAATATAAGAAAAGGAAACAAAGCCAATTCCCACAATAACTGAGTGTTTGGCTAATTATTAGGTTCTTTCCTGAGACCTTGTTGCTTCAAACTTGGATGGTTGTTAACAATACCTATTGTTTCAGTAGCAGAGGATATTTCTGTAATGATACAGACTTGAAAAAAAGGTGTGAATGCTGTCAAACAGCTCTTTTGTCCAAAATTACACTTGCATAGATTACATCAACTACACAGTTGAATGGACTCTGATACATACTTTATCTGAACCGCAGGTATTTAAAATGGCATTTGAAACAGTGGGTTCTGTTCTCTAGTTGATATAATAATGTAAAAAGAATAAAAACAAACAAAGCATACATTTCCAGATTTCTGGAGACAGAAATAGTTCAGCTTTTTAAAAATCCTCATTGCTGAACTGGTTGAGAAAAGCTTCATGTAGTTTGTGGAAATTTAAATGGTTATATTTCCATAAAGACTGTGCAATTCAGGAATGAAACTGTAATCGATAGCTTGAAAATGTGTGTCCAATGAATTGCAATATCTGCTTTCTGCTTGTCCTTGTAAAGCATGATAGAAATTCCACAAAGTTGCTACTTTCCGTACCTTGCTTTGAAAATATACCATTACGAGTGACAATAATGCCACACGCATCTATATTAGTCTTTTTGTTGAAAGGGTATCATTCACTGAAACAGCATGTTACTAAGGAAGTATTTTGAAGCATGGAGCAAGAAGAATGTTTAGGTTCAGATTGCAGAAGGAAACTCTGCTTTGTCAATGAATCAGAGATCCATAGTAAGTTTGAACAAGAAGGTGTCAAAGTATAATTTCTAATAGATAAAAACATGACTGTCATGAAATTCAAGAATAAATATAAACCAGAAACTTATTTATGGAATTATTGAGGTAACCAGCACAGTAGTGCTGATCTAAGAGCATTAGTGGAATTGGATAATTACAAGCATTTTAAGGAAAAAGAATGTATAAATAAAATGTGTCGGTAAGTATAAAAATGGTTAATGCCTCACAGGGCAGTACAACCATAACCTTTGAGGTTATCTTTTCTACAAGATAATTATTCACAAATTAACATGAAATTTCACAGCATAAAGGTCTGATCAAATGGAAAATATTCAAGTCAAACACAGAAACATTCTCCTAGAGCTGCTCTATCCCTTGTAGCCACTAACTACCTACCTCAATTTTTAAATTTAAATTTGAGTGAATTAAAATGAAATACAACACAGATTTAGTTTCCCTGTCACACTAGCCACATTTTAATTGGTCACTAGACACATTTGGCTAATGGCTACTTTATTGGACAGCATGGATGTAGAATATTTCCTTCTTCACAGAAAGTACTACTGAATAACACTTCTCTGGAAAATTAATATTTGAGTAGGCCTGTTTTATAATGCATATGCATGCCACTGAAAAACATCGCCACTCCTTTGGTTTAATTTCCAAGTTTTGAGTATTGTTTGTAAACAAAGAGATTTTACAGATCTATTTTTCCACCTCCTTTTTTTTAATGGAAGAGGATCTGAAAATATAAATTTACCTTAGATTCATAAAAAGTTTACTCCTCTTACTACTGAAGAGTTTAGCTGTGTCATTGAACCAATTTTCACGTTGGGTTGAGTGAACTATTTAGTATAAATAAGAAAACTGGGAGAAAATTTTATTGTAAATACTTACATTTTGGGATTTAGAAATCATTTGTCCATTTGTCTAGATCATTCTTATTCCTTAAATAGCAAGAAGAAAGGTATCAAAAGGTGGTCATTACTTTATAGAATAATTAAATCACTATTTTGATCTAGCAAGAAATTAATTATCTGTGTAGTTTTGTTTTTTTTGTTTTTTGTTTTTTGTTTTTTGATGTTGTTGGTTTTTGTTTTTTTGTTTTTTTGTTTTGTTTTGTTTTTTTTAACATGAAACTATCTATACTTTTGAAATGCTTTCTCTGATGGTTTGGGCAGACTTACATAGTCTTTGGCTTATGATACTAAATTTGCACCTGTAACACAATGATTTTGTTTTCAATGTGTGTTTTTCAGATGTGCAACAAATGGCGATTGACTGGCTTACCAGAAATCTCTATTTTGTGGACCATGTCAGTGACCGGATCTTTGTTTGTACTTACAACGGGTCTGTGTGTGTCACCCTGATTGACCTGGAGCTTCACAATCCTAAGTCAATAGCCGTAGATCCAATAGCAGGGTAAGAAGTTCTGTTTTATAATGTTTGATATGAAATAGTTTCCATTAAAATAAGTAATGCATCCAAAAATTGTATAATAGATCGGTCTCTGACAGGAGCTGTGGAATATAAGATTGCAGGCTCAAAGTATTTTTAAATGGTGATATTAACAACTGCATTGCAAGGAGAAAAGAAGGGCTATAATTTACCATGCAGAATCTGGGTAATACCAGTTCCTTAACACATTTATATTGCTGGCCTAACCTGAGATACAAACAACCCTCTTCACAATTGCTTTGGGGTCACCAGACAAGAGCCTCAGGATAGTTTTAGGTTAAATAGAGGAGAATTTTAAGTTCCCTTAGCAGTAGACCTTGTAGTCAGCAAGCTTCAGAAACACCACTTGAAAGATGTGCTATTAACAAACTTACGTTCAACACATTTGGTATTTATAAAAGGTGTATGATGCATGTTCTCGGGTACTACTAAAACATTAAAGTCATCTTTGTTAGTTGAAACCATCTTTTTTTTCCCCTCCAACTACTGATATGTAAATACTATATAATTATGGAGTTATTGAATTCTTTATCAGAATTCATCTTCACTTTTTTTTTTGATTTTCTAATTTTGCAAGCCACTTTGTTGGTTAAAAGTATGTCTTATCTGACCTTCTTTTATCTAATAGGCTCATTAATCTTTTTAAATATTTCACAATTTGTCAAATATAGTCATAAATGTTTAAATTCCCATCAACTTTGTTCACATGATTAGAAAATCAATATAGAAATTATGCTTCAGTTTTACAAATGCTATGGTATTGTTGAGTAGGAGGGGCAAAAACTATATAGAGTACTATAAATTCAGTTTTTTCACCAGTGCGTACTGGGCAAGGATACTCTCACATTACTGACATAGTGTATAATTTTAATCGGAGGAACTGTTGTTTTTTTCAGATGTAAGTTGTAGCAAAGATTTGAAAACTGAAATTTTATCTTGTTACTGGTTTAATCGTCCCCAAGCAGTTCAGGCTGAAATGTCTGATGGAACGTATCCTAAACTGCCATAAGCCTCCATTCAATAAATGGGAAAATATTTACTGAAGAAACAGCTGTCATCCATATGTGGACTTTTGTCACTCTTTACTTAAAGTCTGATTGAATATTAAGATGCATCATCACAATGGTTCTGATTTTGACAAGAACAGCTTGCACGTAAGAACTTTGCTAGGAAGGCTGTGTAATATAATTCTTGAATGTAGCTCTATTTGTATTTGCAGCAGATGGTGACTTGACTCAATCTGACTGCAGTGATGCTTCAAAAGACATTAGTAAAAGAAGTTGTATTTAAACTGATTTGTTTGGGTTGTTGGATAAGGGTAGTAAGAAAGAATTGGAAATTTACAAATGTGGTAACAACATTCTTTTGGAATTATTCTGGAATTCTGTCTAGAAATATATTTGCTTGCATGTTTTTCCCTGGATTTGCTAACCGAATTTCAAACTCGCCTTTAGACAGTCTTATTTATCAAAAATGTTAAGAGGTGAAGCTACTGTCTTTCTCCCCTCATTCTACCATCTTATCTTCCCCCATTTTTAAAAACTAAGATCCAGAGACCCTTTTTAAATAAAACTGTCAATCTCGAATATAATATATGTGAGTACCATCTCTCTTTCAGAACAGCAACATAGTTTATATTCCCAAGCTTCCTGTTTCTCTCTGTCATTACATGAAAGAACCATATTTTGTTACTTTTGTCAAAGGAATTAGGAGTAAAAAACCCCCATATTGTTTGCACTTATTCTCTGCAGGATTCCTTGGGGCCTAGTAACTGTTTAAATGTAATTTTGTCATGTATCATTTATCACAATTGGTTCTTTGGAATTTTTCATTTGAGTTTGTTCTGTGTCTCAAGCAGTTTTTCAATCATGAATTGCAGAAATCAGAGAAAGCAGAGCTCTGCTCTTTTATAAATATAAGCCTGTTTGGAGTATAACACTTTCAAATATATTCTATTTTTCTCTTATTATCAGAAATTTGGCTAGGATTAATACAATGCTATCTAGGAAAGGAACAGTAGGTTTTTTTCCTTTAACTTTTACTTCTGGGCCTGCTCCAGCATAATTTGAATAGGCAAAGCTGGAACAACTGTGCATGACCTACCAAAGGGGATATGTGCCACCAGTGAAATTTCTCCTACTTTTTCCTAAGTGTATGGACTGAGTGATTATCTTTGGCTCATTCTCTTGTAACTTCTGAAATCATTGGAATACATTAAAAGTCAAATCTGATTTTTAGAGCTTGACCTTAATAGCAGTAGAAATGGAGGGAGATTTGCCTTACTTCTTTCAAAGCTGCATTGAGGGGCACCTGGGTGGCGCAGTCGGTTAAGCGTCCGACTTCAGCCAGGTCACGATCTCGCGGTCCCCGAGTTCGAGCCCCGCGTCGGACTCTGGGCTGATGGCTCAGAGCCTGGAGCCTGCTTCCGAGTCTGTGTCTCCCTCTCTCTCTGCCCCTCCCCCGTTCATGCTCTGTCTCTCTCTGTCCCAAAAATAAATAAACGTTGAAAAAAAAATTAAAAAAAAAAAGCTGCATTGAAAAAGAAATCTTTTACTTGGCTATACTTTTAACTTTCACTTCTAGTGATAGTAATGACATTGGAATTGAGAATTTGGGAAAAAATCTATTTGCGGGGATGTGTGGTACCATGTATGAAACCCAAACATAGTAGAGTTATATGAGATGGATAACCTGAAGGACAGGGGAAATCTCCTTAGTCATGAGAAAAAGCAGGAATTGAATATTTCCTGAGTATACCATTTTTCTATGTAGGATGGACTTCTGACTTGTAGAGAATGAACGGCAGAGTGATATGTAGGATTTATGTGTGAATCCATGACCTCATGAGTGAAATGAATAAAAAGTATATCGTCTTTGTTCTCTATGAGAGCAGGCCAACTGCTAGGAGGAGAAAGTCTCAAAGTTGAGTACACACAGAAGTGATTGACAGTATTTGAATATTTAATACACTTTTTCCCATCACCTACCTGGATCCCCACTGCTGGCAAAACCAATCATAGATGAGACATTAGAGATAGAATCAAAGTTAGACTTAGATCAGGGAATAGGATGGGCTTATGAAATTCTAATCTAAGAATTTAGAATTCTGTATGAACGTGGAAAGCCAGAAAATAAGGTAGGTTTCCCTATGACCATGAAAGGGCTTTTGTAACAAGGGAATCCTTGGGGTAGATATCATGTTTTTCAATTCTGTCAGGTGGCTCCCAGAGCCAGCCTAAGTTTCAAATTAGAGCCTGCACTCACTAGTCACTTTTTTATAGGACATAAGTAGAGTTGTTGCGGACCTTTGGCTGTTAATCCCCTCATACTGCACTGTGGGTAAATTAAATCTGTAGATTGTACCCCCACAACTAACCACTATCTATCAGTTTGGGGATTCAGATGGTTCAGAAGTTGCTATGGGTTTGAAAATTAGGAAGCACCTAAAAACATGCCACTCTGTGTTCTTATTGTCCTCATGGAATTATCAATGTGGATGAGTCATATACTCTTCTGCAATTCATAAGTGCCCCTAATATTCTGACATTTATATTCACATTTTGATAGGTTGCAAATTATGAGTCCTAATTTTTTTGAGGAAGAACTACCCTCTACACATCCCCACAAAAATGTTTCTTTAAAATGATGTAAACTTAGTCTCCCTGAGAATCTTTTTGCATATTTCTCTTTATTAGAAGAAAATTCAGAGAATGGAGATAATTCAATACCTTCAATAATCATTCTATTGAGTTTATGTTACGACTTGCTTTAAAATTCCTGTTGGAGATTCTGAACTTAAAGTTTCTTTCTTCTTTTTTTTAATGATTATTTTGAGGAGAGTGTGAGCAAGCAGGGAAGGGAGAGAGAGAGAGAGAGAGAGAGAGAGAGAGAGAGAAAGACAGAGAGAGAGAGACAGAGAGACAGAGAGACAGAGAGAGACACTCCCAAGCGAGCTACATGCTCTCAGTACGGAGGCCAACACAGAGCTCAAAACCACGAACCATGAGATCATGACCTGAGCCAAAACCAAGAGTCACATGCTTAACTGACTGAGCCACCCAAGTGCTCACTCTTGAATTTAAAGTTACTTAATGTGTTTTCTTATCTTAGCAACAAATTCAAGTGAATATCCATTATAATATTAGCTGTATTTTAATTTTTTATCTGTTCATAGTCTAAATATCTATATGCTGATTTCCTATTTACACCACTACTACCTTTTCTGAGTGAGTCCAACACTCTTAGATAACATTTAGATTCATAGAGAATTATCTGAACAATAGGCATTTGTCTAAATTGGCCATTTTACAAGGTTTTTCAGGAGAGTTTATCATAGCCACTTTTCAATCCAAAGTTCCTTTCAGGAGTTGCTGATGTGATTAGGCAAGACAACATGGAAATGCAAGTTCCTGTTTCCTGGTCTGAATTATTTTAAGTGAAGCTAGTTGTTCAAAGACTCACTCAGGGGTATAAATGCATATTAGCTGTTTTGTGTATGACTCAAATTATTCTCATTAATTCATTTTGTCTAGGGGTCAAACTCTCCAAATTACTCTCCAAACCTTTCTGTGAGTGGAGGTTCACGTATGGCATTGCCTTTAATCACTGTCTCCTTCCAATACAATTTATATTGTGATTACCCTGGGAATACGGAAAAGTAATTTGGAGTGGTTTATGTTCATTACACCTTTTACTGGAAACTTAACCCAATCTGACTCAACTTTCACTGTGTTCTTAGCTCACGTTATTCACAATAGTAACTCAGAAGAATGCAAAACATTTTACATCTTCAGTTACAATAGTAACTCAGAAGAATGCAAAACATTTTACATCTCTATTTCCCTCTTTGCTGTTCTTTCTCTCTTTTTACTCTATATGTTTTAAATGTTTGTTAAACTTATATCCAAATTACTGACTTCATAGTTCTATTTCTAGTAATTATATTTAGTATCTTCCCAATCTTCCACCCACTCTCTATAAAAGAGATTTCTTTGAATTATCACTCTGATAAATGCTGTCCACTCAAATAAAGGGATAGGAAAAAAGCACAATTATGAAGGAATTTATTATTTCGCTTTTAAATGTAAATATAGGATAGTCTCTGAGTTGATTATTTTAGTGGCTCAACAATATCATTCAGGATCTGGGTCCATTTACCTCTTTGTGATATTATGGTTAGTGTATGGTTTTTAGGTTAATTCTCTTGCCATCATAAGGTGAAGTTCTAGGGATCTTGTGTAGAAACATGGTACTCCACTCAAAAGAAAAAAGAAGAAAAAAGCATTTTTTTTTTTGTTTTTGTTTTGTGTTTTTCCTTAGATGTTCATGTCTTCTTAGCCAGAAATGGGGTAGATGCCTTCCTGAATGGGACAAAAGCCACTTTTTTTTCCACCATTGATATGTGAAAGAGTGAAATTAGGGCCAAAGATGGAAAAATAAATGGACTAAGAACCGACATCATCTACTACATCCTCTGTCATATAACAGTTCTCTCTTATGTGCGTTCTTTGAATTTCTTTTCCCAGGCACTGAGGGGGTCTCTTTGTACTTACCTTAACTTGTTTGGAATATGGACAAATACTTTGTTCCAATTCTTTAGTCCCTTTTCTAGGAGAACTCTTCCATTTCCTTTTAGCCAAGGCCATTCAAACTCATTTCAAGGAGTATTTTTCTTATCTCTTTTCAAGGCAGATGACATTTCTTTCCAGTAATATTTTATTTTTTATTTAAAAAAAATTTAATGTTTATTTATTTTTGAGAGAGAGAGAGAGAGAGAGAGAGAGAGCGTGAGTGGGGGAGGAACAGAGAGAGAGAGGGAGACATAGAATCTGAGTCAGGCTCCAGGCTCTGAGCTGTCAGCACAGAGCCTGATGCGGGGCTTGAACTCACCAACCATGAGATCATGACCTGAGCCGAAGTTGGACACTCTACTGACTGAGCCACCCAGGTGCCCCTCCAGTAATGTTTTATATGATACAAAGAAGAGATTGGGTTGGGAGTTCTCTGGGAGTTCTCTCCTAGTGTTCCTATTTTTATCTTTAAAGATATACTTTATCTTTAATAAAGAAAAGTAGTTTAAAGAAACTGATGGGAGCTTTTATTCTATTCAGATTCTTCAATGGTTTTGTAATCTATGTGAATATTCTAAGCCTAATGCTACTGGGGTAGCATTAAATATATTATTGTTTCATTTATAAAGCAATTCTCAAGTGGCATGAAAGTTTTGTATTCTCTGCCATAGAATAGTTTGCACACTGGAAGAATCTATGCCATTTTTAGACAATAATAATTTTATATTTCCAATTAATGTAAAATGATTTCTAATTGTTTATTACATAGAATTGTATGAAAACAAGAAGTAGATATGAGCAAATAGTATTGCTTTTGGAAATATATGGACACATTTCCTATTTCACTCAGTTATAATAAGGGCATGAAAGATAATGGTATGATATATTTTCTTATGGAGCTTTGAGTATAACAGAATTATGAATTAAATATCAAATATTAAAACCAAAAGATATAGTTATTATAGTTTACAAAAAAACACACATTCTAAACAACAAATTCTAAGCAGTAATTTATTTGAAGTTTATGAGCTAAATAGTGGGTTAGGCACAAATATTATTTTCAAAAAACAAAACAAAACAAAACAGAAAATGTTGGTTTGTAAATACCACAAGGGAAAAGACAAAAATTAAAAACAATAAAATACATACTTGACACCATTCTCCTTTTAAGTTACCACTCTTTCATATATAACATAAATTCAGGATTTTATTGTAGGCCATATAATCATATTCAACTAAAAAAAAAGAATCAGAAGAAAAAAAAAAGCTTTTATGCTGAGTTATATTTTGTTTTGCTTGACTGCTGAGCCTTGAAGGGTATTGATCGAAAATTGATATTTTCCCTTGAGCCAGATTCACAGTGGTTTGACTAGGGAGAAATTGGCTTGGCTTTAGGGTCAAGTTGGATGTTTTATAGTGTCAAATAGTGTTTACTCAATATATTTTTTTTAATCATGAAAAGGAAAAAGTCAAATGTTGAGGGTAGCTGGTCTTCTGTCAGTTTTACTGAGGTAATTGTCTCTGTAATCTCTTGTAAAAATTGTTTAGGCGGGAGGCAGCGCACTGCCTGATTACGAGATATACTACAAATCTGTAGTCGGGGCACCTGGTTGGCTCAGTCTTTTAAGCACCGTACTTCAGCTCAGGTCATGATCAAATGATCCGTGAGTTAGAGCCCTGCGTCCGGCTTTGTGCTGACAGCTCAGAGCCTGGAGCCCCCTTCAAATTCTGTGTCTTCCTCTCTCTCTGCCCCTCCCCTGCTTGCATATGCGCTCTCTCGCTCGCTCGCTCTCTCTCAAAAATAATGAATAAACATTAATTTTTTAAATATAAAAAAATAAATCTATAGTCGTCAAAATAGTATGGTACTGACATTAAAATATACAAATAGTCCAGTGAGCGGAAAAGATTGAAAGCCCAGAAATAAACCCAAACATATTTGGTCAACTAATATTTGACACCAGAGCCAAAATAGTCAATGGAAAAAAGACAATCTCTTTGTACATTGTGCTGAGATAATTGAATATTCACATGTAAAAGAAGGAAACTAGCCTTATATCTTCTACCACTCACAAAAATTAACTTGTAATGGGTCGAAGATTTAAGTATAAGACATGAACCCATGAAACTCCTAGAAGAAAACAGGAACAAAACTCTTTGACATGGGTACTGGTAATTAATTAATTAATTTTTGAATGTGACATCTAAAGCACAGGCAACTAAGTAAATAAATAGATTAACAAACCAACCAGTGGGACTATATCAAAATAAAAAGCTTCTGAACACCAAAAAAAAAAAAAAAAAAAAAAAATATCAACAAAGTGAACAGGCAACCTCTGGGATGGGAAAAAATTTTGCAAACTATGTACCCAATAAGAGATTAATTTCCAAAGTATATAAAGAACTCATACAACCCAGTAGCAAAAAAAAAAAAAAAAAAAAAAAAAAACATCAACCCCATTAAAAAATGGGCTAAAGATACAAATAGACACTTTCCAAAGAAGATATATGAAGGCCAACAGGTACATGAAAAGATGCTTAGTATTACTTGTTATTAGGAAAATGCAAATTAATAGCACAATGAGGGATCACCTTATACCTGTTAAATGGCCATCATCAAAAAGACAAGAAATAATGCTGGCATAGATGTGGAGTAAAGGGAAGCCTTGTGCATATGAATTGGATACAGGGAATGTAAATCAATACAGCCATGATGGAAGACAGTATGGAAGATGCTCAAAAATTAAAAATATAATTACCATATGATACAGTAATTCCATTTCCAAGAATATATCCAAAGAAAACAAAAACATTAACTCAAAAAGATATCTGCACCTCCATGTTCATAACAACATTATTTATAAGAGCCATGACATAGAAAGATACTAAGTGTCTATCAATGTATCATTGCATTTTTATACAAAGAATTTATGATACACGTATGCATGCATGTGCTCACACGTGTACACACACACACACACACACACTGGAATATTATTCAACCACTAAAGAAAAAAATGAGGAAATCCCATCATTTTTGACAATATAGAAGGACTTTGAAGGCATTATGCTAAGTGAAATAAGTCAGACCAAGAAAGACAGGTATTGCATGAACTCATTTATATGTGACATGTAAACAAAAAGCAAAAAAAAAAAAAAAAAAAAAAAAAAAACCAGACTCTCAGAAAAAGAGATCAGATTTGTGATTACCAGTGGCAAAAGTTGGAAGATGGGAGAAAAGATACAAACTTCCAGTTATTAATAAGTACTGGGGATGTAATGTACAGCATGGTGAGAATAGCTAACACTGCTGTATGATACATAGGAAAATTATTAGGGGATTAAATCCTGTGAGTTCTCATCACAAGGAAAAATATTTTTCCTTTTATTTCTTTTTTTTTGTTATTGTATCTATATGAGAAGATAGGTAGATGTAAGCTGAATCCATTATACTATATGTAAATCAAACTATCATGCTGCATGATTTAAACTTTTACAAACATATATGCCAATAATTTCTCAGTAACACTGGAAAAAACATGGAATAAAAAAAACTTGTGTTTAGGTAAACAACTGCTCATAAAATGTGCCTCTATGTCATCTTAAACTAATGTTTTTTGAGAAAGCAAAACAAATGATTTTTCTCATTGTTCTTCATAATGATTGAATATAGGTTATAGTAACATTATCAGCAACCAAACTATTAGTAAATCTCTATAATTACATTCTATATCTGGTTTAGTGTGGCATAAAATGAGATTAAAAAGCAACATATAAAAAGAAAATAGTCCTACTTTCTGGAGGGTTTCAGTCTACATCTCATATTGAATTTATATTTAGGAGTCTCATTAATTTGAACGTATAGCTAAATAATTGATTCATCCCATAAACTTAATGTGGAACATGTCTAAAGTGTTTGGAATTCTCCAGTGATTTAAAAATCTCTGAATTGCTAAGATTTTCATTTTTTTAAGTGAAAACAAAGATATTCTGTTTTATTTTTTAAATGATTTATTATTATGAACTCGATTTGAGAAAGATATTTCAAGTGTATATAATTTTATTTATTAATTGAAATGACTGCATAAGACCAATGTAATTTTCACAGGATATACACTGAAGTTTGAAGAAATATCAATACAGTAATCTCATAACAACTGTATTAGGATAATGGTAGTCACTTTTATAAACCAAAATGATGACATCACACAATAAAATTATATTTCATACCCATATGAATCTGATGAGTGTGTTAGAGGTTGGTGGGTAGCTTCCTCCTTGTGGTTATTCTGAGATAAGGGTTCCTTCCATTTTGTGGCTATAGAATCTCATACAGCCTGTTCTCAACTAGTAGAAGGGGAAAAATGTTGAATATCTGTAGACAAGTTGGATGCAAGGGGATCAGGGAAATGTAGCACCTGGGTAGGCAGTTTCTTGCCCATGACATCACCATACTATAGAAATGGGAACATGCATTTTGAATAAACATATTGTCATTTCTGTCCCAGTCTTCTCTTCTGGCTACCAAATATCTATATATGCCCTTCTTCTCATAGCATATACTACGTGAGTTCAAAGTGGAGGACCTCCAGGTGATGTGCAGTCCTCTCCATCACGTCCTTTTGTACTTCCTTTTATATAGCAAATTATGAACCAAAAGACAAGATATCTGTCCCGACTGTCCCCTCCATACTCTATATAAATCAGTGGAACAGTGATAGAATAACAAAAACAAGAATCATCATCTAGAAAATAGAAGATTGGAGGCACACAGTAGTCATTGGCATAGAGAAATAATGAAATCCTACCAGGAAAGTAAAGGAAAGACCCTCTGTCCTGGTAGTTTAGAAATTCCCTTGTCTAGATGGTACTTCTCTCCCTGTAACATCTCCCCTTGTTCATTGTTCTTTACCTGTGCTTCCCCGGGGAGATTCTTTCTAGTCTGTTGTGCTAAATACTACATCTGAAGTTGGCAATGGAGCATCCTCCCCCTGTGGACTCTATATATTTCACAGACTGTTTCTTGTTCCTTTCAAGTTGTTTTAAGGTTTGAAGAAACAAAGAATTTTGTAAGATAGGCTCATGGCTTTTGAAGTTATAAATTTCCTTGAAAATTAGTAGATTTTGATTTCTTTGCTTCCCATTACTTCTATATACCAATATCCTCACTCAAAGTTATACTCTACAAATAATTATCAAACCCAAATTATTTCTTTGCACCTCACTCTCTTGGTTTTCTCTTTCAACCTGTTTGTGGTCACTTCGAAGCCTGAAAACAACACGCCAGTGGGAAGCAAACACCTTTATCTAAAGGTGAAACTCTTCTATTCAGTTGAGAAGTTAATTGGCTTTTGTTGTTCAAAGTAATTCCAGCAATTTTTCTTAGTATTCACATCCTAGAAACAACTGGATCTCCAAAGCTGGAAGACCTCAATTTTGGACTTGGTCTATTCCCTTTCAGTTTTGGTTGTCAGTCAGCCAATTCTTACCTATACTCATTTTTCCCCATAATATCTTGCCAACGAAGGCATGTAGTAACTAACACAATTACTAATATTATACTTTTAAACTTCTTCCCTTAAATACATAGGCTCAAAAAGCACTTGTTTTTTCTTCCAATATATTTATCAAGATACTGCAAATGACATTTTTTATCAAGTATTTTTAACCTTTGATATTTTCAGTCCTGAACATTAGTTACCCTGATGCTGCTGCCTTAACCATGAGGCCAATGTTATGCATTAAAGAAAAAAAAAATAATGTTTATTTTTGAGAGAGAAGAGGGTCAGACAGAGAGAGGGAGACACAAAACCTGAAACAGGCTCTAGGCTCCGAGTTGTCAGCACAGAGCCTGACTCAGGGCTCAAACTTACTAGCCATGAGATCATGACCTGAGCTGAAGTAGGACACTCAACCAACTGAGCCACCCAGGCGACCCATGGTTATCTGACACTGTTATGCATTTTTAAATGTTTATTTATTTATTGGGGGGGAGGGGCAGACCGAGAGGGAGAGAGAGCCTGATGGGGAACTCAATCTCATGAACCATAAAATCATGACATGAGCCAAAATCAAGAGTTGGATGCTTAACTGACTGAGCCACCAGGCACCCCTTCAATGTAGTAATTTACAATCTTATTATATTTAATGTATTTTAAATTTTTATTAAGGTAGTTTTGTACTTGTGCTACCAACTTTTTTTTTTAATTTTTTTTTAACGTTTACTTATTTTTTTGAGACAGAGAGAGACAGAGCATGAACGGGGGAGGGGGAGAGAGAGAGGGAGACACAGAATCGGAAGCAGACTCCAGGCTCTGAGCCATCAGCCCAGAGCCCGATGCCGGGCTCAAACTCATGGACCGCAAGATCATGACTGGAGCTGAAGTCGGACGCCCAACCGACTGAGCCACCCAGTCGCCCCTGTGCTACCAACTTTTGAATTTGTTATGATGATACTCACTGCGTAAATTTCAGTGGATAGCACAGTAGAAATTTTGTTAATTTGTTTTCTGTTTTATTGCTCAAGGTCGAGTCCAATGTATGCATTCTGAACTATCAAGCAGCTTTTATCCTTGTGATGATTCAAAGATGGAGGTTCCTTCCATCTTGTGGTTCCTACATCCTTTAGGGTCTGAGAATCCTCTGATTTTTGACCAGAGAGAGGAATGACATGTCTGCCTTTTTTCTTTTTCCTAATTCCAGCTCAGCAATGGCCATCATTATTTCAGTTACATTCCAATTAGTGACATCTAGTCACTTGGTCACATCTGATGACAAGAGGGCTAGAAAATATGGTTTCTAACTGGGAAGTTGTCAGCCATTCCACATTTTGGAAAGGAAGGGGTGTGAGCTATGAGCTTCTGGTGACAGATGAGTGCTTCTTCCACTGTGACCACCATCTGATTTTATTATTTTCTTTCTTTTTGGGTAATAAAAAATTAAACGTAGAAGAGGATAGCATGTGAAAGCCCTAGTTTCTAAAATGTATTTTAAATTGAGTAGATTCATATTTTTCCAATTTTTTTTATAATCTCCTGAATGCTTAGAATTCAGGTTTATCATTTTACTTTGAATGAGTCACTTTCATTATTAGGTTTGTATCACCTCTTGCAACATTCACAAATCCAAATAGCTTTTAATCAGAGAAACTTTTAATCAGAGAAACAAGTACATTATGCTCTGGCCAGTAAATGAAATAATTGGCATTTTCAGATTGGGGGCAATTTCTCCTAATAACTGGTGCCTAATTCCTAGAACCTAAATATCCTCTTTTTTGGAAAGGCTGGAAACACCATGAATACTCCCAACTCTATTTCCTACTCTTTTCAGACATTCGAATGATAATTATTCTTTTGTTTGTACTTCTTAAGATCTCCTTCCTAGTACCAGCCCATAGATTTGCTTGTTTGTTTTAGAACATGCTTTGAATAAATGTAACGTTTGCAGAAATTCAATCTGAGTGGAAGACATAATGGATTATTGGTGGGCATAACACTAGAAGTAGAAAAGAAAGAGAAAATAGTTGAAATAGTGTAAATATAGTGTAATAATGGTGTGTTGAATAATACTTTAGACACTAAAAACCCCCTCCTAACTGGCTTAAATGATAAGTTAATTCATTTTCTAACTTAGAGGAAGGCCAGAGAAGAGCAAGCTTGGTTGGATGTAGGCTTGGTTGAACTGATGCCTCATTAACATCTTTAAGGAGCCATATCCCTTCTATATCCCTGCTCTCCCATCCACAGCTACAGCCTTTTCCCCCTTGGTCATAAGTTTGTTGCCACTACCAACTGAGGAAAATTGTGTACTATTCTCATGCAGCAAGAAAAAGTAAGAAACCTGACCCCTTACTATGGACTATAAATCCATTATTTCAGTTTGAATGGGCTAAATAAGGTTGCTTTCTCACACCTGGAGCAGTCTCAGTTGCTGGGGAAATACCATGTGCTGTTTGGATTTGTATTAATTGGAGTCCACCCCAAGATCTGGAAGTGTATTCAATTTCCCCCAGTCATTTGAAAATTTGGTAGTGGTGAGGGAGCATGGTTGGGAAGGTCATTGGGAATGATGGTTCTCTGAACATAATCAAGTTTCTGTTAGGAAAAGAACTAGAAGAAGCAAAACATAATTTCACTGAGAATGGGAGAGAGAGATGTATTGAGACACTGCCATGAGAATATTTGCTGTAGAATGCGAATTACTGTACTTGAGAGCAAATCATGTTCTTCATGATGGATATTTTGAGGTTCTTTATCAAAACCCTGCAAGCAGTAGATAAGGATGGTAATGGAGGTGATGATGATGATGATGACGACTACAACCATGACAGTGAAAACTGCATCGATAATACCTGTGATGATTTAACAAGGCAATTACTCAAACTGTCACTACCAAGCATGTTTTTTTGGTGCTGAATCATGCTAAATTTACAGAGAAAGCCCTAATTTATTCCACAGAGAAAGATACATTTGGGATCTATAGTTGCTTCCCAGTAAATAAGACAACATAGGTTTAGATGATTGAAGATAAGGAAATTTCTAGTGAGAAATAGAACTAGCTGCTGGAAACTCTGCCTTCCTTAAATGCTCTTACTCTTTGGATCTGTGTATGTTTCTATTTTTTAAAGACAAGTACCTGGGTAAGATAAGCAGACTAATAACATATACATTTGAGGTTGCTTAGTAAAGAAAATATTTTTTAAGCTATGCCTTATTTTTATTTATTTTTATTTTTTGTAGACTTATTTCATATTTAAGATTCCACTTATCAGACAACTTAATATTGCACGATTAAAAAATAATTTTAGGGACATCTGAGTGGTTTGGTCCAGTTAAGTGTCCAACTCTTGGTTTCACTTCAGATCATGATCTCACGGTTTGTGAATTCAAGCTCCACATCGGGCTCCATGCTGACAGCATGGAGCCTGCTTAGGATTCTGCCTCCCTCTTTCTGCCCCTCACCTACTCATGCTCACTCTCTCTCTCAAAATAAATACATAAACTAAAATATTTAAAAGGCAATTTTAAATTATTTTATTAAAATTAATTATATTAAGATGAATAATACTGAATAGCTCATAAAACTTCTTTGTTTTGTAATCTATAGGATTAACAGCTAACATATGATTAATTGTAATTAAAACCAAAATCCCATTTTTCCCAAATGAAATAAGAATATTTACTTTAGCCTAGAATATTGTAAGTAAATTGAAAGGATCAAAATCTCTTCCAAAAACAACTGTAACAATAGTATTTTTCTTTTTTTTTTTTTTTTTTTTTTCAACGTTTATTTATTTTTGGGACAGAGAGAGACAGAGCATGAACGGGGGAAGGGCAGAGAGAGAGGGAGACACAGAATCGGAAACAGGCTCCAGGCTCCAAGCCATCAGCCCAGAGCCCGACGCGGGGCTCGAACTCACGGACCGCGAGATCGTGACCTGGCTGAAGTCGGACACTTAACCGACTACGCCACCCAGGCGCCCCAATAGTATTTTTCAAAACTTATATCAGAGCTATAACATTTTTCTGGGAGGTAGCTTAATTAAAGATGTTCATTGGAAAGATCTTTACATTATATATTTTTCATAATAATATTCTTAATGTTCATAATGTAGAGCCATATATAAACTACCTGAGACAAATGATTATGCAACACTTTATAGAGTGTCCTGTTCTGCTCCTTTGTCTTGCTTGGATAGATGGTGACTACATCACATAGAATTCATATAGTGAGGCCATCTGTGCAAAAATGGAGGTGATTTTACCTCCATCAGAAGTGAGCATGTTCTCATAGATGGTCTCAAGGACCCCAGAACTTCAAGTCACTCTATCATCATTTACCTAGAGACTAAACTCTTTTACATAAGGAGAAGTAAAATCAATTAACTAGTTTTGCATTATTTATCTTATTTTCTTTGTGCTTTGTGCTACATCAGAATGTGAAGTTGCAGTTCTGATAGGGCCCATTTTTTTGAGAGACAGAGAAAGAAAGAGATTAATATCAACAGCGTTACTGACTGTTTTCTGTGGCCAGTCGTTGTCCTCAGCACTCCCTCTACACTTTTCAATTTAATCTACAGAGTTACCTTGTGAGGTACTTGATACCTCTATATTCTTTTACATATGAAGCTTTGGGAAGGTAAATTACTTGCCCATAGTCAAAAAGCCAGTAAGTGTTGCAATCAGGGTTCAAACTGAAGCAACGTGCACTCTTAATCCACTACACTACACCCATGAGTCAGCTTTAAGCTGGGAGAATGGGGGTTAAGATGAGGTATGTGGGGGTTTGTGGTATACTACCATTCATGCACAAGACTAGGTACTCAGCCCTGAGGAAAATGACACTTGGGAATATGGAGGGTGGTAATTTTATACCTTAACATGGGCACCTATAAGTTTGTATATCTGTTAGTTCCATGAAGATGAGTAGAAATGACACACAGAATTTGTTCTAAAATTTTAAAGGAAGTAACTATATGGCATTCTGAAAAAGAAAACAAAATACAGAGAAAGCAGAAAGATCAGCAGTTGCCAGAGTTTGGGGGAGGGGATTGGGTGGAAGGGGGATGAACAGATGGAAAAAATATAATTTTTAGGGCAGTGAAACTCTTCCATATGATACTGCAATGTGAATACATGTCATTATGTATTGGCCAAACCCAAATAATTAACTGTACAACACAAAGAGTGAACCGTAATGTAAACTATGGACTTTAGTTAATAGCAACGCAGTAATATTGTTTCATTAATTGTAACAAGGATAACACAGTAATGCAAGATATTAATAATAGGAGAAACCATGCGGTTAGGAAGAAAGGGATGTATGGAAACTCTATAGCTGCTCAATTTTCTATAAACCTACTGCTCTAAAAATATAACCTATTTACTTTTTGGAAATGGAAGAAAAAAGAAACTGAGTGATTATAGGACTATAATTGTGAATCAATCAGGAAATAGGTGACTCATTTGAGAATAATTGTATCTTTTCTTCAATAGTGTTGAATTCTAGGACTTCCACATTTTCACTTAGATTCAGTCAGATTCCAAAAAAAGTTTTCTGTGCTCTCTGTATACCACTAGGCTATGAATTCTGGATGAACCCAAGTCTACTTGCCAGGATTACTCCCTAAATAGGAAAGAAGAACCTTTAGAAAGCATTCATCTTGTAAAGCCACAGGGCCACAATTAAAGAGTGGTTCAATGGTTTTCCTAAATGTATAACTTAGAAGGACAGATTTTCCCCTGCATCTTTTACCCTGATTATAATGATGGGCTCCATTTCCCCATGTATAGTCAGCCATTGTTAACATGCTGGCATTTGAAAGGAGTATTTACTCTTGATTTTAAACATAAAAGAGCTTGTATGAGCAGAGAAAGAGGAAGTAGGTAAATACTAACATTTCTTGTGGAGTGGAAAGCAGTTCCCCTGCACTTTCCTCACCATTCAAGTCACAGTTTGAGAAGGAAATAGCTTTAGAAATTGAGAGGGCCAATGGACCCGTTAACTGTGCTTTCTCCACACAGTTAAAGCTCAGTGTGACACTGGCTGGCAAATAAACAATAAGGAAGAAGTCACACGAGGAGGGGTTATTAGAGAAAGAGTAAGGAGAGTCACATTTTGGTTATAACTAGGGACTAGCTGACTCACCCATGCATGAGAAATCCTTCGTCGGGTGTCATTTTCTAGGGATGGTGGCTTAATTGCCCCCCCCCCAAAGGCAGCTTTTTTTAATTCAGAAATGACTTATGCCTTATTATCATATCTACCATGTCAGGATGGTGGGGTTTATTTGGTCCTCATATCTCTTCATAAAAAAATGGGACTTTTTAAAAGATAGCACAATTTTAGAAGAAAAGATTGAAATCCATACCACGGAATACGTTTTGCTATATACCATTTGATAGGAATAGGAGTATGTAAACATAATCCCAAAAAATATATAGGTACTCTATAATTAAGAGTTTGTATAATGGGGAACAAAATTCCAACATGGATATAATGTTAATAACTTAGGTAAACAACAGTTTTTGTCTGTTTAGATTTTGATTATACTGGGGTGAGGGGAGTGAGAAGGAGTGGTATCTTTCTCAGTGCCAGTCTGTGTGCAAATCCTGTCTTCACGTCCACATTTGAACATGGTTGATGTTGAACTTGTTGCTTCCTGTTATCAATTTTGATACATCAAGTGATGACATCTCAAACTTTTGTCCTTAGGACAATTTCTTCTTTAATACATAACAACTATAATTCTATTGCTATTGTTCTTATAAGGTCTGTTCCTGGAGGCTACTATACCTTGTAATGCAGGATTAATGATAGTGCGATTGTGCTAAAACACTTACTTCGATTATTCGTGGCTATCCTGGAAAACTGTGCAATAGAAGCCCTTGGTGTAGTTTTGGAAAAAGTCCATTGATTTTAAATGAGTGGGGAAACACAGAAATGTCAAGATAAATTACTAATCAGAAGTTTTTTTTTTCCTATTATTTACCTATATATGCCCCATCTTTTCCAACCAACTTTGCACTACTAAGGGTATTTATATCAAAATGCCAGTGAGCACTATGTCTATTATGATTATTAATTTACTCTATCATGCACTTACTATATCATACTATTCTATAAGCTATTGTATCATTTATTTGGTCTTCACAAGAGCCTGTGAGATCTGCATTATTTATTATACCCATTATACAGATCAGGAGACTGAAGCAGCAATAGAAAAGCACTTGCTACATGTCACATAGTTACTAATTAATGAAGTCAGGTTTTGAACCCAGAAAATCTTGCTGTAGTGTTCCTGATTAGTAATACATTTAAGCAGAAACAACTCTACTAAATGAAGACTATATGGATAAAAGTTGCTAACAAACACGATCATTGTTATTATTACGGTTATTTATTGTAATTATTTTCTCTCATGTCCTTTTCTGTTTTGACAAACTGAACTGCAAAAATCTGTCTATAATTTGGTAGTTCAGGATTTTAAATTTCAATAGTGATTGAATATGATTGTTTAATAGTTCACTGTCTTACACAGTGCACTTCACTACTCTAGGTAACTGACTCATTTTCTTTCTAAACACAGTTATAATAGAAAGCACTGCCTCACTTTCTAGCAGATGGAGAGCAATCTTGTTTTAATGCACATCATTTATAATAGATACAAACTGTCAGATAACTTCTGGTAAAATAGGATGCTGAATCAGACATTTATTTTTAGTGGCAATTGTTGACACATAGACTAGCCCACCCAAATGAAAGTATGCCATATTACTTGGCTCTATAGATAAACTATGTTATAATATTCTTTGTCATGTTTCATTTTAGGTTTCTGCTTTAGACTTCCTACTATACACCACGATTTCCATCACTTATCTTTAAACAGCTTGTTGTCCTAAAACCATTATACATTATTTTAGATAGTTATATTTTAGCTTTTATTTCTAAAATAAGAATCATCTAAAACCTGGTAGTTTTCAGTAGTTACATCATAGTTAGAAAAATGTGCTCTGGAATCCAACAGACCTAGATTTTAATCCCAGCGTTGCTCCTTATTAACTGAATGGAAAATACGTTTTAGTCCCTGAAAACCTCCATTTTTAAAAAAATTTATGATTTTTCTATCAAAGATTATTATATGAATCAAATAAGTTAATGTTTCTACAGTGGTAGTTATTTACCATATATATCATTAACTGTAGTTCACTAATATGAGGCATCAAATAAACAATGAAAGCCCCCAACAAAAACAGATTTTAGAAAAAGTGAAGGAGCTGAATGAACACCTACATGACCATGTTGGTCATATATCAACTGTGTCTGTTCCACTTAGTTAATGTCTATCTTGTATTGTTTGATAAGTATTTTAATACTGCTACTGGAAAAAAAAAGAAATATTGACATTTATCATATGTACAATGCCTCTTTTGGTTAATTCATGTAGATGTGATATTTGGAAAATATAATGGTAGCTAGATTTGGGTAAAATTAAAAATGCTTAGTGTACATTTTAGCTGCACATATACTAAATATGGAACAATACCGAGATTACCCTGACTACTGCATAAGGATGACATTTACGAAGCATTTCTTATTACATAATTTTAGAAAAAATACATTTTATATGTTGTTTGTATATTCAATGATAAAGCAAGTATGGTAAAATTATACTAAATGGGGATTCTGGGTAAAAGTTTATTGGAGTCCTTTGAACCATTTTTATGACTTTTCTACAAGTCTCAAATTATTTAAAAAATTAAAACAAATAATATCTCGGGAAATAAAAAAGTAAAAATAAAGTAGCAACCAGTCTTTTAAATTAGTATGTTTCCACTATATCTAGATGAAGCCATGCAGGATAGGTGCTTTTGAAGTATAAGAGGTTTTATGTATTATGTGTGTTACATTTTAATTTTTGGATTTGCTAGTACTACTCTACACTAAAATAATGTACTTTTTTAATCAAGTTGTTAAAAAGCCATATGAGCTTAATTGATACATCATATAAAAACAAATTCTTGGGGCGCCTGGGTGGCTCATTTGGTTGAGCATCGTACTTTAGCTCAGGTCATGAACTCACCGTCTGTAAGTCTGAGCCAGCATCGGGCTCTGTGCTGAAAGCTCAGAGCCTAAAGCCTGCTTCATATTCTGTGTCTCCCTCTCTCTCTGCCCCTCCCCTGCTCATGCTCTGTCTCTCTCTCTCTGTCAAAAATAAACATTAAAAAAAAATCCTTAAGACTATTATTTATTTTTTTACTCCAGTGCAACAAATAAATGCTTTCATACATAAATTCATAAATACAAATTATGGTAAGTTCTATGTGAATATACTGTGTTATTTTCAAGAGTGACAGAGAAGACATTAGATTACTTGGTCAGTGAAAGTCTCACTGAGGAGATGACATTTAAAATGTTACTTAAAGGATAAGAGAAGAAAATTATGGAAAGAAAAGTGGGAATGTTGACAGGGAGCACAAGGAGTCTTTCAGAGAGAAACCAAGTCTAATGCCTTGAGAAAGAAGAGAGTGGAGCATGTTTGAGAAGGTGGAAAAAAGATAGCATGGCTGGCGTACAATAACCAAGGAGAAGAGTGGCTCAAATTGAATGTGAAGAGAGAGGCTGGGGGTATATCATCCAGAGAGGCTGGGGGTATATCATCCAGAACCTTGAAAGTCAAGTTGGAAAATTTAAAATTTTTTTTTCAACATTTATTTATTTTTGGGACAGAGAGAGACAGAGCATGAACGGGGCAGGGGCAGAGAGAGAGGGAGACACAGAATCGGAAACAGGCTCCAGGCTCTGAGCCATCAGCCCAGACTGCGCCACCCAGGGGCCCCAAGTTGGAAAATTTAAAGTGTCACTAGGCCAGATTTATAATCTATGCAACTCTGTTACTGTGAAATATAGTGTGTATATTGTGTGTGTTTGTTCATAAGGGTCAAAGTGGAAATGGAAGATTAGTGAAGAGCCAATTTCAATAGCTTAAGATGGGTAGTGGTTGCTTGGACTAGGGTATTACCTGCATAAAAGGAGGAAACATCATTTTGTGATATATTATGTGTATGTATTATGAATGTGTTATGTGTAGAAGACATTTAATTTATTACAAATAGCTATGGCTTAAGACTTCAAGTGAAAGCATGCTAATAATAATGGTATGCTTAACACTTAAGAAAATATTAGAAGCTTGTGAGCATTGTGTTAACTAAGACTTCTAACTAAAAATGATTATTTTTAAATAAGAATTTAATCATGATTATTCATATAATCACAAATTATATGAAACTTTTAATTTTTTATTTTCTTTTATATACTCATATTTAAATGGATATAACTTACTGAGAATGTACTATTGTTCCTATTTTCTTAACGGTTCAATTATACTTAAAATTATTAATGACACAATTTTGTATTATATTGGTAGAGGATGATGATGCACTTCTCAAATGAACAGAGTAATAATAAGTGAATAATGAATTTGTTAATCCTGGATATTGTGAGTTTGTAGGAGGTACATGTGTATCTAATAGATGATGAAAAACTTTTAGCAGATATTTTTTGAAATCATAATATCCCATGTGGATTAGTGAACTTGTCATAGTTATAATTATACAAACATTTAATCAATGCTATCAATATTTCACCCTTGAAGAGTTAACAGAAAAAAGACAACCAAAAAGAAAAAGAAAGAAAAACGAGAGTTGGTGGTGTAGAAGGTATACATAGTATATTAGGAAGAGTGCTGGCCTAAGTCAAAAGACTTGGCTTCCAGTTCTGGATTCAGGTAACCTTGGTTAATTCATAACTGATGATTTGTAAGGTTTCCTTTCAACTCCCAAATTCTTTGGTTTTTTCTGAAATATACCAGGGATTGGAGCTCTCCAGCTCCTTGTATTTAAGTGTTTTTATTCATTTTGCCTTCTTTCAGCACAACTTGTTTAAAAAATCAGAACTTACAATCAGTGAAAATATTTCATTGTCTGTCACTGTTACTTGAGTTTGTTGAGACACTGGCTTGTTGGGAAAAATGGAAACATCAGATGAAGGGTGGTGTTTTATAGCAAGAATGAGATGATTAAAACACTGAGCCATTGAGATAGTGGGTCCAATAGATAGAAGGAAATAATAGTAACCAGTTTTAGTGGTTGGGTAGGAAAACATTATAAAAGTAATCAGTAAAAGAATTCTGGACCAGCTGCTACTATATTTCCAATTGCATTATTCCTTCTTAGAGTGACTCTGTATCCTCCAAATTCCAAAGCTTATTTTCTCTCTAATGAGGCTATGGGGGATTTAAAGCTGCTTCTCCAAATCTGGATTTCAGCAAAATCTGTCTGTTACTATCACAAAAAGAAATATGTCCCAAAGCAAGCATTGTCATAAGGACTACAAAGAGAAAAAAGCCCACAATTTGGGTTAGACTACCTAGGGTAGAGTTCCAGTTTAGTATCCTACTAGTTGTTTTATGAAACTGTGAAAAATCATCATCTGACATTCAAAAGCAGCATTTATAAAATGTGAACAATTTTGTCTGTTTCATTCATCCCTAGTAGGAAAATAAGTGTTGAATATGACAACTTAAAGTGCTTTGTTATCTGGAGACTGATATATGCTTGTGAGCTAATTTTTACTATTCATCAGTTTAGCCAGTCTAGTATGACCATTGATGGATATAGATGAAAATAGAGGAAACTTGGGGAATTGAGTTGTGTTCCCAAACCCGATGCTAATTAAGAAAAAAGCAAAAAATTCCACAAAACTCCTAGTTCCTCCAGCTTCGGAATAGATCATCATAGGAACATTAACTTCTCTGTAAGATGCTGTTCACTCTTCCAACTTCCATCTCCACCTTCTGCTTCTTTGTAATCACTGATTCTCTCACTCACATTATGAGTTCTCTAAATGCCATCCAACTCATGATACAATTGGAACTGAATTCAATATCTAAGTATACAATGCAGATTAATGCTTTTCTTTGTCATTGTTTCTTATCAGGTCTAATGTTGATTTCCTACAAAAACATCAAGTAGCATCAATGTTTCAATGTTTTTTTTTAGAGTATCCCCAAATATTTAATATTATACAAGTCCAAGATGTAATGATCTTCTGCAGAGCATATTGATTTTTAGTTAGTGCCAAACCAGGGTTTGTAATCCTAATTTTGTACAGACATCTTCCTAATGCCTCCCAATGTAAATTCAGAAATTGTCATATATCCAAATGGTCATCAGTCAGTAGAATCATCTTGCAGTGCAAAACATTATTATTACCAGGTTGAAGAGTTTTCATTCATTTTATAAAATTCATTTCAAACTATACCTTGTAATATAAACCTCTAATTTCATTTTATGGAAATAAGTGAATTTGCTTAAACAGAGAAGGAAAGTTTGTAAATATGCAGCCTAAACATATCTATTGTGAAATTGTGTGTAATTCCCAAAAGAAGAGCTTCAGACCACGTTTTTGTGTTTACTTCGGCTATTAAATGGTTATGCCAGGAAGCAAGAGTGTGGGGTGAGGACGAGTACAGAAAGGATATAAGGGAAATATGAAGCATGTTACTGTGGCAACTGTGGCCAACTGGGGCTTGATTCTCCTTAGAACTTTCTGAGAAGTGTATGGAGTGCTTGACAGAACTGTCTACCTGAAGGTAGATCATGACAAACTCCTTTCCTCTATTGGTTGAGTACCGCCCTTGGTGTGTTAAGTTCCTAGGCTTATGCGTGCCTACTGAACAAGATTTACTTTGCTCAAGGTGAAATGTTGTCAATATTTTGAAAATCAAAGCTCAATTTTTACTGTCCACCATAGATTCCACAAGAATTAGAAGCCAAGAGGATGCATGGTGGGACATTAGACACATTATTATGAATGCGTTTTGTGAACTTCAGTGATAAACCACCTATACAAACACTGTTTAAATCATGCAGAACGCAGTATTATTATTTTTATACCTACACTTCCAATTTATATTTTCAGATTTGGAAAACCAGAATATACATAAACTGGATCCTCTTTATTTATGTTTATGTCAAAACTGCAAATAATGTGAGATTTTATTCTATTTGCAAGCCAAGTTTGCCTGCAGAGCTTCCTAGATCTTGAGAAGACATGAGACTTTGGGTCATAGATAAACTACTTTATTACTCACAGGACCGCAGGCAGCATGAGTTCCACACTCAAATTGGTTCCTCTCTTTTTCAAAAATCATTGAAAAGATAAAGAGCAGCACAAGGGTGTTTATATTCTGGAGAAATCCTCTAGGGGCAGTTCTGAAAGATCATTAATGTCCCTTCCTTCCTCATACCTCCCATAGTCTAAGGTTATCTCCTCCAAGTACAGGATTTTTGCTCTCCGTCCAGCTCCATAAAGTCTGAAGTTGCTATAACTTCATCTTTTTTTCTTCCCGGTGGTCTCCTATTTCACCCAGAGATTTATCTAGAAGAGTCAAATGAAAGAGGTGCCAAAGTATATTTATAAACTGTAATTATAACTAAGTTTTAATGTCCTAATTCTCATCCTGAACAGCTTGCCATCCAGAGACTATAGACATTTAGATGGGTCTGGGATTGCCATTATAGGGTAAAGAAAGACACATTGTGCTGAGAAAATGTCAGGAAGAAATCCTGGAATTTCTAAAGTCTATGTATAATGCCCTATAACCCTCAAACCCTTTCCCCTAAGACTGTATCATAGTCACAAGCCAACAAGTTAAGTTGTTCTAGTTGTATAGTATTCTAGGTCACAAAGAAATTTATCATCACAGCATAGGCTCCCCTAAGTTTCAAGTAAGCAATGTAAAGGTGGCCCCAGGTGGATGATATGCACATAGTAAGTCTGTATTATAGCTGAGTAACTCTGAGTTTAGGAAACCACAAATTTTATAAGGCCACAGGTAGCCACTGGCTCAACTTTTACCCTGGAGAGAGGGATTATCTTTATTATTCTGATCAAGCAGTGAATCTGCCCCCTGCTCTAGAGGGAGACACTTATCTCTGTCTTCTCAGGCTGTTTGCTTTACAAACATCCTTGAAAGGTAGTACAAAATAAAGGTTGTCAATGCCTTTGCTTAAAACAAAGAGAAGAAATTTCAGAAAAAAAAAAAAAAAAGGTGAGAGTTCCAATAGAGAATTGTATCCATATATGTTGTTGATTTTGGTAGTGGCAAGCTAGTCCTTCCAACTGAAATGACTATCTGTCCTGTCAGCTATGTTTCAAAATAATACAGCCTGAGAAGAACTTGCAAATTAAATATTGAATTAGAAATAAAAGATGGCTATTTGACAAATTTACTTCTGTTCATTATATTTTTATCTTATTTATCCCCAGTGTTATAGTAAGAAGAAAAGTGGAACTTCCATTTCATAATTTTTTATGAGCTACATGTACAAATAGTAACAGCTAAATTGGAAAATAAATCAAAGGTAATAGAGAAAACCATTGAACTGTATACTAATTTGCCTCTATTTTAGGCAAATAATTAAATTTAAAAGTATCTTTTATTGTATTGTATTTAATAATTTTATTTTGAAATACTTTGACTCTCTAAAAATTGGAAGATTAGTAGAAAGCTCCCATAAGCCATTCATCCTACTTATGCTAATGATAACATCTTACATAACCATAATAAATTATTAAAACCAGGAAATTTATTTTGGTACGATATTATTAACTCAACTATGCACCTTATTCAGATCTCATATGCACACTTTTTTAGTGTATAGTTCTTTGAAATTCCGTATATGTATATGGGATATAATACAACCATCACCAAAATCAGGATACAGAACACATCCATCACCACTTTATAACTCTCCTTTTCTTTTTTTCCCTTTAGAGTCATACCTTTCCCTGGCCCTAACCTCTGGCAACCACTGATCTGTTCTGATCACTATACTTTGTGACTTCAACAAATATTACTAAATGGGAGGTTATTCAGCTAAAAACTTTGAGATTTTTTTTTGTTTTTTTTTTGTTTTTTTTTTGTTTTTTTTCATTCAACACGAGTCTCTCAAGATCCATTCATGTTGTGCATATTGGTGGTACATTCTTTTCTATTGCTGAGTAGTATTCCATTGTAGATATATAACACATGTTATTTACCCAGTCACATGTAAAATAAACCTTTGGGTGGCTTTCAGTTTGAGGCTATTGCAAATAAAGCTACCATGAACATCCATGCACAGGTTTTCATATGAACATAACTTTTCATTTTTCTGGGATAGATACCCAGGAGTATGACTGCTGAGTAAATTGCACGGTAAATTCATGTTTAATTTTATCTAAAAACAAAAAACAAACAACAACAACAGGAAACCCTGCCAAACTGTTTTCCAGAGTCTGTACAATTTTCCTACTGTATGAGATCCAGTTGCTCAACATCCTTTTCAGCACTTGGTATTACCAATATTTTTTAAAATTTTATTTTAATAATTCTGGTAGGTATGGAGTGAGATCTTATAATAGCCTTAATTTACATTTCTCAAATGGCTAGCGATTTTAACATCTTTTACTTGCTGATATTCCTATATTTTTAAGTGTAATGCTATTTATTTTGTTATAACCAAAGCTACATTGTGACTCTAAACAATAGGACTTCCTTTGCCCAACTGATTGATTGATTTCTTATCCTTTAAGAGGCTGTATTTAATTTTGTTCTTATTTGGGAAGTGTATACTTTTCAAGCATTTTAATTGCCCCAAAACATTGGACTAACACACAGTTGCCTTTTGATTTCATTACTTTCACTTTTTTGTTACTCTACGGTCTCTTATATGTTCCTTTAAATACTGCCCTGATTTAGATTGGGTTAGCATCAATTTATGATCATGTACTGCTTAAATTATTTTCCTTCTAATCCTCTTCTTATCTGTTCTAATAAACTATAATGTTACATTAGAGGTTTATAATAAGTGGAAAGAAGAAGACTATTATTAGTTTACTAAAGTGAGACTATATAAAAATATGTGAAAAATATACTGTTTTAATGAAATAGGAGATTAGCCAGGGGTCAAGTAGGTAAGTACTTTCTGTAGAAAAGAGCTGACTTTATGCATTCATTTCCTTCTTCATTCAATCATTCTGCAAATATTTACTAAGCACTGATTTTGTCACAACACGCTATGGAAAATACCAGTGTGTAGGACCTTTATATCCTTCAAGGAATTTACAAGGATTTTGGGGTGAAACTGGTTATAAGAAGTAATTAAAAAGTAACACCAGACACTCTGGACTATAGATAAAGACTCCAGGTTGACGTTACTAACTGCCTTATACTTTACCAATTTAGGCGTTATTGTGTGTTTTTTTAATGTTTTATTTATTTTTGAAGGAGAGACAGAACATGAGCAGGGGAGGAGCAGAGAGAGAGGGTGACACAGAATCCGAAGCAGGCTCCCGGCTGTGAGCTGTCAGCACAGAGCCTGATGAGGGGCTCAAACTCACAAACTGTGAGATCATGATCTGAGCTCAAGTCAGATGCTTAACCCACTAAGCCACCCAGGCGCCCCCCCCCCCCACTTTTTTTTAATCTGTATACGAAGTACCTGGAATCAAAATTTTCAATATTCACTTCTAATATTCAGAAACTGGAAGTCAGAGAAAGTTGATAGTCAGGATTCTTATAGCTGACAGTTAGGATTCCCTACTGTGCAAAAAAGCATAAAAAGAATGTATGTTGTGGCTGCTTAGCACCACAGCTAAGAAAGGGAAAAGAGATGTGCGTTAAGCCATGACATTGGATTATCTTTGTACGTACTTAAAAGAAGCTCATAATAAGTGATAGGTTGCTCTCTCATGATGGACCACAGAAAGAACAAAATTGAAAAGGCAAGTATCTTGCAGAAAGGTGAACATAGACTCAAGAAAGACCTGGGTGATGTCAGTAGTATTATTTCGGTCACAAGCTTTCTCTGTGTTTCACTAATTTGTCTATAAAGTAACAGAATTTATCTTTTCTATGTACTTAAAAAAGAAGACAACATGACATGATTTTAATTATGTTGAATACCTGCTAAGCAGTATAATTTATGTATTTTGCATTCTATGTTGTGATTCGAATTCAGCTGACCCTTGCCATCATATTGCACAAAACTGCACTGATATTATAAAAATTATTTCAGAGAAAAATATCATTGTGTATTAGAAGCAGGAAAGCAAAAAGATGTGGGATAAATATAGGTTTAATTTAACAGGTTAAAAAGAAAAACATGTATTGATATAATTCGTGTGAGTTTAGTCACTTGATGACTATATTCGAACATCAGTTCTTCTGTATTCAGTGAGAAAATAGGAATATCCTATCCTCTATTTCACACAGTTAACATAGCTAGTCATTAATAGAATATATTAAAACATGTTTAATAGCTAGACAAAGTGATTGGCTAGTTATGAGAGCTGGTGTATTTGCAAGTCTAAGTAAACAACATGCATGCACAATATGAAAACAATAGTTTTTTTTGTTTTTTTGTTTTTTTGTTTTTTTTGTTTTTTGTTTCCTGTGCAGACTTCAATAACTGTCGTTTACCCCTGCCTAACCAATGACAATAACATGAGTTACATCAATGGGAGTTTTAAGACAAAATAACTTAATGATTTTTGTTAGCTGATTCCTATGTTCATAGAATAAGTTCTTACATAAGTTTTTGCCTGAGGTCACTCAGTAAGATTAAACAAATGATATCTAGGTTATTGATGAGGAAACTTTTTTCTAGCACACTATTTTTGTGCTTAATTAATGAAAGGAATATGCCTAAGTGAGATTTGTTAGCTTTTTGTTGACAAAGATCTTGCTCATGATAGGTTTTTGTTATATGTCTGAATGAATAAAAATGTCAAAAACATCTATGTCTACACACTTATATGTGTCATTAAAATTTTTATATTATACATAAACAGTAGGTGGTAAAAATGTTAAGTTTCTATTTCTGATTCTGTAGCAACTATCCATGTGACCTTGGTTCATTAATTCTTCTCTCTGACATCCCTTTTTCCTCATTCCACCAAAGGAGGCAAGACCATTCTCCAAAATGTCTTTTCAGTTTAAAGATTTTTTTTTCCTATAATTTGTAAATTTTATAGAAAACATGTAAAGAAAAATATACATAAAAATTAATAATTAGACATTATTTATGTCCCAGAATAAACTGCTAATATACTGTATTGCCATCACAATTTTTATATATAATTGAATAAACTTTTATATGCATGTTTTATAAATTTCAAAGCAAATTAAAACTGGTATGTTATGTATACTGTATGTATCCGTATAATTTTATAAATTTAAAAGCAAATCATAGGTGACAAAAAGCACCATTGTTATTAAATACTATACAATATAATGCTCTATACAGTGAAATGCAACAATATAATTATTTTCCTATTTGTTAGACTTGTGTAGGGTAGATGAAGTTGGGACTGAGAACAAGATTTTATTGGGCAGGATTGCCAAGTATTCTGTACATTTTACCAGTCCAAAATGATAACTGATGTTGAGATTTTTCTAGCAGATATTTATTCACTGTGACTCTGCTTTAAAATTTGCATTTACTTCAACTACCTCGTTTGCAGACTTTGACATTTAAACAGAAAAAAAGAATTATCAAAATTCCTAAATTGCGTATCTACCAGTGGGTTTCCTACACTAACTTTTGCTTTTACATTTATCTGTGAGAACTCTTCATTTCAGCATGCAGTGTGGTATTTTGGTGTTTGTTCTAATTCCTACTCAGAAGTATGGTTTGTGAATTGATTTGGGAGGGGAAGGAGGGAAGGACCAGCACTCTGAGTCCTTCAAAGTCCAGCTCTCATCCCTAGAAGGGCCACCTGCTGGGTTTTCTTTTGACATGGACCTGGGGTTTCTGAGTGAGGTGACAAATAGGTCAGGAGACACAAAACCTGCTTCCATTTTCTCTCTGGTTCCTGGTTTGTTTTAGTTTTGGTCAGAATATGTAGGTTGGTCATTTTGTTTCTCATTCCAGTTTTATCAGTCATATGGCAATTTTTTTAAGTTTATTTACTTATTTTGAGAGAGAGAGAAAGAGAGCACATGATTGGGGTAGAGAGAGAGAGAGAGAGAGAGAGAGACTCCCACGCAGGTTCTGCACTGTCAGTGCAGAGCCTCATGTGGGGCTCAAACTCACAAACCACAAATCATGACCCGAGGCAAAATCAAGTCAGACACTTAACTGACTGAGCCAACCAGGCATCCCAAGAAAAGTAGTATTTAAAAGTATGTTCCAGCATTTGGTCATAGTTAAGCATTTAAACAATTCGAAGAGATGATTTCTGGTTCCAAATGGTAGGATGTGGGATATTTGTTTCTGGTTGAGTTGCATGAGAAATTCGGTGGTGTGTCGGTAACAGGGTTGCAGACGATATACCCCGTTGTAGTAGTAGTAGTAGTAGTAGTAGTAGTAGTAGTATTTAATGTATTTTTTTTTCAGTCCTACTAGCTTATACCAATTGAGCTGAACAAGTGAACAAAAGAGAAAACAACACACCAAGAGTTTGTGTTCCCTGGGTATACCATGCAGCCTAATATGGAGGACCTGTCTCCTCATTTCCATTTCAGCCTGTTTCTGGACCATAACTGCATTTATTTCAACCTTTTCTGTTGTGTGTGTGTGTGTGTGTGTGTGTGTGTGTGTGTTGCCTCACAAAGACCGGGTAGCAAATAACAGCACTTAACCATTAAAATGTATGGCAGATATCTCCATTCCTTAACTCTATTCTTCTACTTGAAGAAGTTTCCAATTCATTTTGCTTCTTTGTTTGCTTGTCATTCTCCCTTCTCCTATATATATTACCAGAAATCCTCATTTCCTTATTCACAAATTCATCTTAAATCCTAGGACTAAGACTATACATATATGATTTTGCAGCTCTTTCCTGATTTTCCCATGTGCCCAAAATATGTCCAGTTTTAATCATTTAACAAATTTAGAGTGACTCAGCTATATGAGGAATAGAAAGATGTAAAAAAAAAAACACTACATATCTGCTTTCTAACAAATTATATTCTTGTAGCAAGCATAAAATATGCAAAGAAATAACTGAAATGTTTGGTTATATAAGAGAAAATATTTAAAGATAGGTGAATTTTTGTTGCTACTACTTAAATCTTGATTTCACAATAGTCTTTAAGCTGATCCTTAAATAATGTCTAGGATTCAATCTTATCATCATCTCTTTTTGGGTTAAAAGTCTTTAAATATTTGAGTAAAAACTAGAAAAGTCTTATGTGAAAGTAGATACACTCTACCTAGATTCCTGAGGTTTAGATTCTAGAAAGAAAGTATTAAATTCTAATATGACAAGAACAATACTAAAATTATTAAGAAACCTTTGGAAACAGTGTATATGTGTCTGCTTGTGTGTACTAGAATACAATAGGCACACAAAAATGTGCTCTGTCCATACATAACACATAATTCCATCTGTTTATTTATTAAAGATGATATGTTAAGAGATTTGAGAATGAAACTGTTGGAGTAGTTTTAGTTTAGGGCAAAATCTGACTGGAACAATGAGGCATAGAGTATTGCTCTGGGGTTGAAACTGACAAAACCTGAGCCTGGCTTATTTGCAAACTCCCTGCTATTCCTCTCTAGCCCACACGCGCACTCTCTCTCCATGTCTCTGTCTCTCTCTCAGCCAGTGATTATATTTGCATGGACATTCATTGTGAGTCTGGCAATTTGTCTTTTACTCTGTTTGTATTTTCTATTTACTGGTGATGCTTACATTCCTTACTCAGAACATGTGTCCTTTGGGGGAAGAGAAATGGAGTGGTTTATTTAGAATAATTTATTCCTAAGTGATTTTTTCCCCAAAATATTGTTAGCCATTCTCAAAACTCCACAGCTACTTCAGTGTAGAGAATATAAAAGAAAAACTTTGAAAAGCTAGCCACTAAATGCTAAATATTGTGCTAGATTTTCTATAGATATCCTTCTTACAATTCTGTGAGAGAGCTTTTATTATTTGTTTTATAAAATCAAAAGCTCAAAGAGTTTGCACAGGTTATAAGTGCTGCATATATCTAATTAAGTAACTCATGTTTCTCCTCTATAATGTTTCATAAAATAATGAGAAATGATTTGAAGAAGTTAGCAAAACATATATCATGAAGCAATTAGATCTCTTCTTTCTGTGTCACACATTTGGACAGACCAAATTTATTCTAATCTTTCAAAACAGATTTATACACTGAAAAAAAGCTTGACAATAACATAGTCTATTAAATTAGAATTTTGTTTCTATGTTTGTGCCAACATTAAAATGACATCTTGCCATAGGTCTAAGCTTCAATAAAATCAGTCAAAAACAGATTTTTTTCTCCATATCTGGTTTCCTTTAATGCTTGTTTTGAGAAAGGGCACTAACTAGATTATGTCCTGATGACAGAAGTTAGAAATGAAAACAATCTAGTTGTACACGATGTGCCGAGTCTAGATGTCAAGCAAGGATGGATGTATAACCAAAAAGGGGATATTAAAAGACATTGAGCTGATACTAACTAGTGAAGACCCAGCATATATGGCAGCAGTATAATTTATTGTTTTTTGAGGGATTGAATCATAGGACTAAAAATGAGGCAATGAGGTGTGATTTAGGTGATATGCAGTGCTAAAAAAAAGTTAATGAAAAATAGGAAGCCATTGTTTCCTAGGAATACCCATTAGGTAGGTTATAAGACATTTGGGTAGAATAATATACTTGACTATAGATATAGGACCAGCTGACAATTTCATAGCGTGATGTACGTGGTGAAAATAGAATAACATTGACAAATATGCTTAGTAGTAAGTCCTGCCTCCTCAGAGTGTTATGTATACACGTATAACTTGTTCTGGCCAATGAATTGTGAGAATTATATCAATTATAATTTTTAGAACTAGTGTGTGATTTACCGCATTCCCTTTTTCTGTCTTAGCAATTATGGAAGCATGAATTTAAATGGAACACCCATCTCTCTAAGAATCTAAATGACTACAATGTATAGATCCTCAAGAGCCTTCATGTAGCCTCAGCTAGAAACAAACTTTTGTTTTAAGGCATTGATAATATGAAGTTGTTTGTTACTGCAGCATAACTGTGCCTGTTCTGTCTAATATACATATTGTGAATTCCTTCCTTACTACTGTATCTCTACTATCTAAAATAGTATCCAGCATAAATATTTATGGAATTAGTGACCGACTTAATTAATGATAACATATAAATATTTGTTGCCTTCTTTGTGTGTGCAAGCTAAGGATAGCCTAGCAAAAACAAAAAACATATAAAAGCCATCTGGAAATAAGGAAAAATTATTTACATAATTTATGGGCTAGAAGTAAGTGCATTTTACTGGTAGAAGGCAAAGGTTAACACTAATTGAGCTAAGGAGCAGGAAGAAGAATCTTGGGACCTCCATTAGTGAAGTAACTTGAGGCTCTTGCCAATCACAGGACTAGCACTAGGGATTTGTGAGGTGTAAAGATTCATTTTTTTTTCTTTTACATAGAAAATGCTGCATTAGGAATTTAGTTGTACTTTGTGTGATTCTAGGTGTGAAACTTTTACATAGCAAGGAAACATGAAATGGAATTATAAATTGCTGAGTAGTCTTTCTTATTCAGACAGATTTTTTTTGTCTTTGTGTTAGGAAAAAAGGAGAAATTTGGCAGTCAGCCATATAATTAGAATTAACCTTGGCTGTGAAAGCATGACAGATGAACTAGCCTGGTCACTCTAATATTTGCCTTTCTGCATGTGGAATTCCTTTCTTAGACCATGGCATAGAAGGAAATGTTCCTCTTTTGAAATTTTTCTCTGTATACCAGTCATGCTGTTTCCTCAGGACACATCATAAAGATATGCCACTTAATACTCTAATTGTGGCCTTCACCAGAGCTATGAAAAACCACCGCCCCCCCAAAAAAAAACCCTAATCTATACCTCATTGGTCAGAATCTCAGATTTTAATAAAAAACAGAATTCTAGTCAATTGAGTGATTTTTCCAATATTTTTCAGCTTACTTTTCTTTGACAGTCATGGGCCCTGTAAATTGAAAATATATTCAAAATATTTGAGCTAAGTTAGTTTAGCATTTTACAGTTAAAATAAAAAACTGCTGTTTTCTCAGGGGACCACATACCACCACTGACAACACTCCCCCTCCCCATACACCAACATCACCTCACCAAAATACTTTTTTTCCCCTCTCTCTATTGAGTATTACTCCAAATTATCTGAAAGTTTAAAATTCAAACTCAGCAGATGTCTAATCCTCCCAGGAGAGGAAATTAAGCAGAATTTAAAGAAAGTCATTTATGGGGTGCCTTGGTGGCTCAGTCCGTTAAGCGTCTGACTCTTGGTTTCAGCTCAGATCATGATCTCATGGTTTGTGAGATTGAGCCCTGCATCAGGCTCTGTGCTGCTGGAGTAGAGCTTGCTTGGGATTCTCTCTCTCCCTCCTATTCTCTCTCCCTCTCTCTCTCTCTCTCTCTCTCTCTCTCTCTTTCTCTCTCTCTCTCTCACACACACACACACACACACACACACACACACACACAAAATAAATAAACTTAAAAAATAAAAATAAAGAAAGGAAATTGGCCTGGCAATTGTTTTGAATATAGGTCAGAGAGCATTTTCTGTTTCAGTCCAACTCCATCAATGAAACTTGAGTCGGTGGAAGTCATGTCCAATGCCATTGAGAAGGCTCTCAGATTTAAGGAAGGGATTAGAATACTAGTTAGAACTGAAAACTGCCTTTAGGATAGGTTCTATTTCCTTTCATTTCCTGCTATAGATAAATGAGGACCAAATATAGGAAACTATGAGGTCATTTCAGCAAATAAAAACTAACCCTCTCCTCTGATTGTCAGATACTGTGGTTATTGGTGCTAGAAATTTGCTCACTGTAATGGCTTTAAAGCATGGCTGCAAATTCTTTGACACTTTGATACTCCTCTCTCATTCCTCAGAGTGGGCTTGTCACTGCTTCAACCAAGATATTAGAAACGGAATTATACTAGGTGACTTCTGAGGCCAAATTCTAAGAGGTCAGGAAGCTTCCACCTTGTTCACTGTAACACTCAGTCCTGGGGCCCTGAGAGCCAGGCAGTAACTCTGAGTACCCTGAGGACGCCACACTGGAGAAGATGTCATAATGTACTGGTTGAGAACAAATGCTAGAGTCAGACTGTGTGGGTTTAAATCCTACTCTCCCAACAATCAGATGTATAATCTTGGGGCAGTTAATTTCTATGTGTCTCGGTTTCTTCATTTATAAAATAGGGAGTAACAGTAGTATGGAATCTGTTGCTTTACTAGTAGTTTATACAGTTGTTTAAAGGGCCAAATGTGTGGGATTTTTAAAACTTTTTATTCAATTTATTTAAACTAAAGATACAATTTTCCCATTCCTCCCACCACCCCACCCCTTGCAACCATTAATCTATCTCTGTATCTATTAGCTTGTGTTTTTGTTTGTTTGTTTTTTAGATTCCACATGTAAGGGAGATGGGAGATCATATGGTGTTTGTCTTTTTATATCTGACTTATTTTTACATAGCATAATACCGTAAAGGCCCATCCATGTCACTGTAAATGGCAAGATTTTGTTCTTTTTTATGGCTGAATAATATTCTAATGTTTATTTATTTTTGACAGAGTGGGGGGAGGGGCAGAGAGAGGGAGACGCAGAATCTGAAGCAGGTTCCAGGCTCCAAGCTGTCAGCACAGAGCCCAGTGTGGGGGCTTGAACTCACACACCATGAGATCATGGCCTGAGCTTAAGTCAGATGCTCAGCTGAGCCATCCAGGCGCCCCATGGGATTTTTTTTATTTCTAAAAAACACATGTCATCTGTTCACTAGAACATAATTACTTTTGAACAATTTTTAACATGTGAAACTGTGAACTTGAATAGAAACAAAATATTTAAAATGAGTGTTCCTATTGCTTCTACTATTTAGCTAAAACAACAGGAAAACAACTATTTTTACCCTTTTAGAATGGGATCTTGTATCAGTCAGGGTCCTGACAGGAACCTTACATGGTTTAAGAATTTAATAAAGCACCTGCTTGCAAAACAGAACATTTTAAAGGAGGCAATAAACGATGTTGACCTACTTGAGACGCAAGAAACACCAGGATGCTAGTACCACCCCTAAGCCTGAATGGCAAGAAGAGGAAGTAGGACCTTCAGAGCCCAGCGAAACAAGAAACCATGTGGACAGAGCTGCCTGAGACTGAGCTATAAACCTGGGGGGAGGTAGTCTCTACTGGAAAATGTGTCCCAGAGCAGAAAAGGAGAGTGGAAGAGAAAGTTCAAATCTCTATTTCTGTCTTCAAATCTCTCACTGGTGATCCTGATTGGTTGAACTCAAACAGAGGCTAGCTAGGGGAGGTGGGGTGAGGGGCGCGATAGTATTTTGGTTCACTGGATTCAGCATCATGGGGCAAAGAGCAGAGCAGGAAAAAAGTGGTGGGAGTTGAGGCCCGAAAAGGGTTAAAAAAAATTAGCACAGCTCTTACTTTTGTTTTTGTTTTCATATTTCAAACAAACGGTAGTAATTTCAGGCCCTTTCGAAAAGTAAAGTATAGCTGTAATTCTGTTGATGAAAAAGTATCTTCTGTGCTATCGATGTCATGTTGCTGCCAAGAGAATGGAGGACAAAATATGTATTCACAAATATACATATATACACATGTGTTGTATCTACACACAGCCATATGTATTGTATCTTCTTGTTATCTCTACTTATCACGTGGCCTTCAACAAGACACAAATATTCCCCATGTGCTTAATCACTTTCTTTATATTTGTGAAATAAGAAATAGCTTTTTCTACAATATTCTCTGCAGTATGTTTTAATTTCATTTATTGCTCTCTGACTTCTAAAATTTTTTAGGGAAACTAAAAAATTGTTACTTGACTTTTATAAATAGAACCAGTAACGTGGTAATATTGGTTTGCACGAAAAAACTGCTTATGCAATTATTCCAATTTAATGTGCTTTCATTGTATTTAAGAAAAATAGATATTCCCCCAAGCTTAGTGAGTATAAAAAAAGAAATGTAAAAAAAAATTGAAGCCCATGAAGGCCACTGAGGAAGGAGAATGAGCCAGGCATTAGAGAAAACAAAGAAAACAGAAAGAGTAATAGGTTGCTAGTGGGATGAAATAATGGTGAAACCTCATAGAGAACATATTTTGTGCATCCTGTAATCCAAATGCCAATGTGACAAAAATTTAAAAAGAAAAAAAATGTAAAAATAAAATCAATACTTTATGATTGGTATCTTAGCAAACCAGCACGTTATATTTACTATACAGAGCTTTACACATCTTAAAAAATAGTTTCTTACAACAATAATTGTGTATGTAGTATAGTCTAAATATCTGAGGAAAGTAGAGGTGCATTATTTCTGTGATGAGAAACTTTTTGGTAATAAGTACCTTTTACACAGTATAGTTCAACTTCTCAGCACAAACTGGAGGACTGTTAAATAAAAGAAGGATATATTCTCAAAATGTTATTCATTTATATTATTAATTTATAATATTTTAATTGCTTATAATTTTGTTTTTATCGAGGTATCATTAGCATATAATAATAGTTTCAAGTGTACTGCTTATAATTTTCATAGCAAAAACTTGTTAGAATGAACTAATAGAGGTTGAAGGACATTATTAACATATCATTAGTTTATGTAAATCTAATACTGTCTGCATTAAAATAATAGCCATAGTGAGACTCTGAAAGCAAAAGGGAAAGTTATTTTCTTAACTTTTTTAACAGTTAAATGAAGAAATCACTTGTGTAATATAAGTTAGAAAAGAGCTCAGGTTCTCTTTGGAGGCACAGTTAATTTGTCTGTTTGCTCAGCACTCAATGATTTTGGAGATATTAGTCAACAAAAAAAGTACTAATAGCTTTTACAAACATTAGGCTGAGAACCATTTTCCATTTAGTCTGTAGTTAGTTAATTGAGTGTATGTTCATTTGTCCATATAAGCTATAAAATCCTACAATGGAGATGTAATTATAATTAACATTGCTGACCAGTTAAAAGGCATAAACAGTAGTATGCCCATCAACATGCACTCTCTATTTGCTGACATTTCCAGTTATGCCAGATGGTGAATTTAATGATGGTGCCTTGTGGTGCTTCTAATGATTTTTGTGCCTGATGGTACTTTTATAGGGCCTGTCATATCATAGAAGGCTGAAGGGTGACTTAATAATGATCCTCAAGCATATGAAGGGTCATGAAGTATATGGTTATGAAGTGACCAGCTGTTATTCATTCAAACGAGAAGGAGTAGATTTTTGCTGTAACAAGAGCAATTGAACTTAGATGTTAAGTAGAACTTCCCAATAATAAAAGATATTTAATGAGAGGGGTGATGAAAGATGCTAGAGAATATTTTCTTTTTTTCTTGAGAAAAAATGTGCTCATTTGTATTAAAGCCAAGTTTGCTCTTATTTTGTAGATAATATTTCAGCTTCCTTTCACATCTATGACTATATTTTTCATACTCCAATACAAAATGTATTCAAATACTGACTCTAACTTATTACTTGATGTCTAGTATATTAGTTGCTTAAATATTTTAGATCTTGATTTACTAATCTGCAAAATGGAAATTAAATATTTTATATAGACATTTGGGGACAAGTGTAAAATGCTGTTAGCTATAAGGCAGGGTTGAATTTGTTTCTTTCATTTCTCCTCCATGAAAATGAGGCCAGATAGGTCAAAGATGTCCTTTTAGTCAGATTTTTTTTTTTAACTTTAGAGGACCAGAATAGTGGAGACCTGTGTAATGGTAGGGAATATTATAAAACCCGACATCTTTCCTATACAGACACTAATTAGGGATAGTTATCCTTCATAACATTAAATGTACCGTGTTCGAAAAGGTAGAGGACCTTTTTTCTAGTTTAGGCTCTTGTAATTACTAATAATATAACCCCCAAATAACTCATTTAAAGCCTCTGATTTTTATATTGCTCCCTTTGTAAAATATGTTAGGGAACCTGGCATTGACAGATAAATTTTGATACCACCCTTGTCATGGGGAAACAAAAGACAGTGTTAGAAGGTTGGAAGAGATATAGCTCAAAAGGTCCAGAGTAGAATTTTCTGCTTCAGTGGTTTATTTGACCTTGTGTATCAAAATAATAAAGACAGTTGTAACCAATGTGAAGAGAAGGAAATGACACCAAACCTCAGTGTACTCACTTAGAAACTGTTTGACAAATAATATGTTCCAGGCACTGTTCAAGATACTAAGAATTTGTCACTAAAGTCCAAAAAATTCTGTCTTCATGGGGTATTGAGGGAAAAAAAATCAACAAATAATCACAAAATAAATAAGAGAATTTCAAGGGATGATGTACTGGGGGAAAAAAAATCAGACAGTTGAGGAGATGATAAGATAATGAGTACAGGGAAGGAGGAAGTGAGTCTATGGTCCATGAAGGCTTCTAGGCTCACATATGATACTTGTTATCTGTATATAGTAGGAAGAATTCAACTATGCAAAGTTAGATAATGGGCCAAGTTAAAGGCTAGAAGTAAGGATTCAGTCTATTGCCACACTTCTCAATCAAATTTGTGGAGCTTTAAGGTATAACATTGACAAAGTTTGGTTACATTCTGTTCCTGGCTTTATTAGTCACTAATTGGTCCCTGCTTATCGATTCCGTATTAGGTAAAATGTAGGAGAGGGAGCAGAAATGTTATGAAAAATTTATTATTTTCACTTTTCTCCTCTCAAACACTATGATTCATTCCTATTTTGTCTATTTCTTGTTCTTATAGATTTAAAGATGAAATGAGATAATGGATAGGTAACCAGTTCACTTCGGATTACTCAGTGGGATATTAATATGAAACAATTTTATTTTTTTCTAATGCTTTCAATCATGCTCTGTTTTGATGTCTACTTTCCTTGTCTCGTAATGATATTGTAGGCAGATACCACAATTTCTCTGATCTCTTTCAGTTATTAAAACCTAATCCACTCTAGTTAAATATTCAAATCCCGTGACTTTTTAAAAACTTCATTGTCGGGGCGCCTGGGTAGCTCAGTGGCTTGGGTGTCGGACTTCAGCTCGTGAGTTCAAGTCCTGCACTGGGCTCTGTGATGATAGCTCAGAGCCTGGAGCCTGCTTTGGATTCTGTGTCTCCCTCTCTCTGCTCCTCCCTTGCTCGCATTCTATCTCTCTCTCTCTCTCTCTCTCTCTCTCTTTCTCTCTCTCTCTCTCTCTCTCTCTCAAAAATAAATAAACAGTAAAAAATTAAAAAAAAAAAAAAACAACCTTCATTGTCTTCTACTCTGGGTCTTAGTCTGCAATTCTAGTACAACAGGGAAATCCCCAGTCGATACCTAGATTATATTTGAGTTTTTAGACGCCTAAAAAATTTGATTTTTTTTAGGGCACCTGGATAGCTCAGCAAGCAACCAACTCTTGATTTTGGCTTAGGTCACAATCTTGCTGTTCTGGAGTTTGACCCTTCATCTGTCTCTGTGCTGTTTGGGCTTCTGTCCTCTATCTCCCTCTCTCTCTCTCTGTCCCTCCCCTACTTGTGCTTGCTCTCTCTCTCTCTCTCTCTCTCAAAAATAAACACATAAACATTAAAAAAAGGGCTGTTAGCACTATAAAATGAAAGGTATAGTAGTTATTAAAGATGGCATTTTCAATTCATGAGTTACTGTATGCCAAAGCTTAGAGAAGAGAGAACCTACCGTGATGGTAGTCAACCAGGAAGCCTAATTCTGTGCAAATGACTGCAGGAGCTTAAAGTCAAAACTGAAGCCCATGTTTATAGACAGAGTAGGAGAACTGCTAGAATAAGTCCAGTCATTAATATTTTACCTAAAAGTCTAGAACAGCTGTCAAAATGGCAACCTCTTTTCAACATTCAGAGGCCTATAATGAATGAGACAAGTATCTAGTGAGAAAATGGCAAGATTCTTTCACATCTCAAATGTGGAAATCAGGACATGGCAGGTAAAGGAGTTTGGAAGATAATTCGCATATTAAAAAAAATGGATTTTTGTTATAACGTGCCAGATTGTTAATGCTTTATAATCAATTTCGAAAGAAAATCAATAACGGTTGTTTCTACTGCATTTAAAAAAATGTACCATTTTGTGTTTTATTACACACTATAACATTTATAATCCTATTGGTTGGTATGGTCCTACATACACTGAGAAGCACCTAACAAATGCATTGAATGGTGAATTATTTCATTTCTGACAAAAGAAAGTGGTTTAAATTAACCCAGCTATTTGTTTACATGCAGATTACCATTTTTTCTGCTCATTAAAAATAGACTAAATGAGTTTTAAAATTTTTTGTCTAGAATTAAAGATATAAAAAAGCAAGGTTTTTTTTTTTTTGAGACAGTTTGAGAAAATATGCATTTGAAAACTTTTTGCATACTATCATTTCTTTTTTTTTTAACGTTTTATTTATTTTTGAGAGAGAAAGACAGAGTATGAGCTGGGGAAGGGCAGAGAGAGAGAGGGAAACACAGAATCTGAAGCAGACTCCTGGCTCTGAGCTGTCAACACAAAGCCCGACGCGGGGCTGGAACTCTAAACCGCGAGATTGTGACCTGAGCCAATGTTGGATGCTTAACGGACTGAGCCACTCAGGTGGCCCTGCATACTATCATTTCTACAAACACTTTTCCTTCTATAAAAAGAGTAATCCAAATGTCAAGTTTATCATTTAAATTAATAACCCATATGTATTTTTAACAGTACATATTTTGCAGTATTTTTTTCTATTTTCTAAAAAAGAGGGACTTTTTATGTTTATTAAGACATTTTTTCTCTTCATTTAATGGATATGTGATTATTGTTCTGGAAATAAACAGGGAAAATTTTATTCTAGATAATGTCATTAGTAGATATATTCAAAAGTCAGAAAGCAATATCTTTATAGAGGAGATTGGGAAACTATATTTATCAAGATATGGTGCCACTGACCATGGCTTTCTTTCCTTGTGAGTGAAAAATACTCATTCCCTGTATATATCTCAAGGAGAAACATTCTCAAAGTTCAGTGTTTTATTAGTGTGAATAACATAAATAAAACACAGCCAATTGTATGTATGTATGAATGTATGTACACTTATACATACATTTATATACATATGTGCATAGTACAGATGAAGAAATCAGCTTTAGAAGAATGAAACAACGCATAGATATTTAAACAGAGGTAAAGTTACTTAAAACATTAGGAAATAGTACCAAGAAAGAAAATGAAAGTCATATAATTAATTATCTCAAACAGAATAAAAAATTAAATGTTACTGTAGTAACTAACATAGTCACCAAAACTTTGTAGCTAAAATTTCTTTGTCCTTGGAAACTGGCATTATCAGCTCCCAGATTATCAAGAACTTTTAAAGTATAAAAAAAAATTTGAACTTCATTACGAAAATCTATTAGTTTTATTTGCCATGCTAATGTTATTTAAACAAAATTAATCCACATAACCTATGTATGATTATAAGGAAATAATTACTATTGAGACCATTTTTGCGCCTTCCAGTGTACAGAATATGATCTTAAAAATCATAAGGAATCCCTGCTTTATTTTATGCAAAATAAGAAGCATTTATAGAAATGTAAAATATAATTTACAAAAATGTGAGTTTGGAGTAGAATGAGGGATGAAGAACAGCATGATGAAGAGAAACATTTTGTTGCTTTTTTAAAAGTCTCTGGGCACAACCAGTTCATAGCTTACTACTCTGCTTTGAAGTTTAAATTTATAAAACTTGTCATCAGATCCCAGGAATATAGTCAAGGTGGATCCAAGGTAGTGTTATATGTGCATTAAATGTCATCTGACTACTAGGAATATTTAAAAATCCCTGGGACAAGCATCAACCAAGGAGGTAGTAGATGAAGTCAGTCAATACTGCTCTTGTATTTTTGTTATAACAAAATATATTAACTACATTATTTTTTTAGCAGCTTTTATATTAGTACCTTAAATATTTTTTTTAATTTAATTCAAAATAACCTTATGAGGTAGGTAGGATATTCTTTATGTTACCATTAAGAAAATTGAAGCTTAGAAAAGCTGTTGACTAATTTCCAGGTTTTAGAACTACGGAAAGAGGTAAATGTTAGCCTTCATTCTGTCTGTTTCTAATTCTAAACCCTGTGCTAACTGTAGATTAGAAAAGCTATACACCCTATAGTCTTTCACTTGATATGGGAATTGGGTTTCCAATCTAATATTTTGTACTTTTGGAAATGCTCGCCATGTAAGAGTTGCCTTGGATACACATGTAACAGAGATCTTCTTAGGTTTATCAAAGACAAAATTCATAGATAATTTATGATCCCTTGGTAAACGTTTTTTTTCCCCTGTTTTCAAAAAAGCATAATTCAAAGAACCTTACTTTCAGAACTATAGGATCCCAGAATAAAAAAATAGTTTATTGTACCACTCTTGACAATTCTGATTAGATAACTTTTAGGTTGGTTTTGAGAAGTTGTAAGTTCTTGTGTTTGATAATAATTATAAGTGACAAAAAAGGTTTTTTTGCAAGATGTACATGTTTTAAGATGATGAAGTAATTCATTGTTTTCTCTTGTAATGCAAAGAATTTATAAATATAGATCTTTTTTGGTTTGTGATATCTTCATGTCAGAAAGAAAATACATTTTAGTTTTCAGTTCCTCTTTAGCTTAGCTTTATTTCCTTTGGCATAGATTTGTCCAAATAAATGTGCTCAGCATTATTAACTTGCTGTTTTGTTCCATTTATACTTTATTACTCTCAGTGCTTCAACAAGAGGTAATTATTATTCGTACACAGAGAACTTGTTTTAGGTTCAACAAAAGTAGAGCCATAAGACAGAGTTAACCTCTCACTAGAGACTTTGTGAAGTCCCTAGTATATTTTTTATCATCTTTATAGAGTAAGAAATATTTTTATTGCCTTTATCAGTTCCTGAATTTCAAGGCTAGAAACCAAGAACACCAACCAATTCTACTCTATAGACTTTGCCAACAGTTCCTAAAATTCTATGTTTATTCTGTTTTCTGAAGTCCTTAATTATTCCAATATTTCCGGGCAGCCAGGAAGTGACATAATGACATTCTTTATCACCTGAAAGACTCTAGTCCTTAAGTCAGAAAGCAGGCACCAGATCAGTTCCTAGTAGGACTTTGTATTGTTTCCACATAAGAAAAGTACTTATTTATTAATTGTTGGCCTAGCATGTATAATTACATAGTACCTTTAAACATGACATTTTTGTCACGGTCATGATTATTAAACTTATACAATAAAGTAAAACAAAACAAAAATTACATTGCCATTAAGTAAATTGATTTAGTAAAGGTGGTTTATGTTATTTAATATTTCTATATAATTTAACAAGGCAAATATGAATATATGTCATATTTTCAAAATAATCAAGATCTCAATTCTTTTGATGAATCACTATCTTATAACTTATATTAAGTTTTCCCATGAGATTTATTCTCCTCGGTTTGGGGGATAAGGTAGAAAAATGAACCATTCAAAGTGTATCTTATTCCAGATTACACAAATACAGTGTTGCTGCATTGAGAGCCAGAGGCTATGAAGAAAACAAAAAGATTTCCTAATATGTGCATGAAAGTTACAATCTTATCCACATTCACATTTCTCTTATCAATGCAATTCAGTCTGCTTCTCAAAAAAATTTTTTTCTTCTGCCAGGTCTCGGATCAGTAGTCTTCTTTTTCATAGTCATCTGCTTTTGGACTAATGGAATCTTGGTTTGATCTCCTCTTAGAGTGTGACAGGTGTCTACTCATGGCACCGAATCAAATTAAATCACAAACTCAGTACCCAGAACTGGAGTGTGTATTTTCTCCAGTATCAAGTCAAGAACAGTTTGTACAGTCCTGTGTGAAGACTCTCATTCTTTTGATATTAATTCAGAGGTCTCCACATGTGATCTAAAACACAAACCAGGACCCTTTATTCAAGTAAAAGGGAAGGGGAGGGACTGTGTGTTGTAAAATTACATGGCTCAGTTTAAATTATTACAATAAACAGTATAATTAAGCACAGTGGATCTTCTATTGGAATATAATATGTAACTATTTCATGAAGATTTGGTCAATGATTATACATATGGTGAGAACATATTATGGAATACGAGGGCATTAACAGATCTCTAACACCAACCAGCCTATCCAGAGAAGTATATGTCACCATCCTAATTAGAGCTTTACAAAGAAGCATATACAGTTTCATTGGCAAGAATATATAAGTAAAAACTATTCTTAGTGACTCAATTTATTTCATTTTCTCTCTTTATGGATGCTAATGTGTTTAGAAGTTGTTTTGTAATCAAATATTATTTCCTAATTAATATCCATAAAAATCTTTAAGTTAATTAAGGATGTGGGAATTGATTTAGGTTGACATTAGAGAGTAATATAATCACTACCCACGTAGTGTACTGGAGTGAGTCCAAAAAATATATCACATCATCTAAAGTTCAAATAAATACGGGTGCCTGGGTGGCACAGTTGGTTAAGCATCTGACTCTTGATCTCCGCTCAGGTCATGATTTCAAGGTTCGTGAGTTCAAGCTCTTTAATGGGCTCTGAGCTGATGGCATGGAGCCTGCTTGGGATTCTGTTTGTCATCTCTGCTTCTCCCCCACTTGTGCTCTCTCTGTCTCTCTCTCTCTAAAAATGAATAATTAAACTTAAGAAATTAAAACGAAAGTAAAGTTCAAATAAATCCTTTTAAAAGACCTAATTTATTACAATTCCATTTGGTTGAATGTATGCCTACATTCTTGGTTATCTAAAATATTTATGGAAATTTGATACATAAAATCAAATTAGGAAAATCAAAATAATAAACACTTCATAAAAATAAACAAAACTTATATAGATAAATTATGCTTGTATAATATTTCAATATGCCATAACATGAAGAGAAACAGATGGCATTGTTAAAAAAAAAATAGCCCGGTCCAGTTTGTCTAAGGATTAACCTTATGTAAATTTATTGCATAAAGTTAGATCTTTAATTCCTTTGTAGTAATTTACTAAATAACAAAGAGTTTCAGAAATATTAATGAATACATTTTTATAATTATTTCTTGCTATCCAAATGTCCATTTGCAATATTTTTGTTGTTTCTTATCTAGTAATTAGATGTTGCCAACCCAGCTAAACTAAAAGTTTGTGTGAGAGAATGATCATTCTCCCCCACCAACCTTAAGGGAAAACCTAATTAAGTTCTAAACATATATATTTTCATTGTTTGGGGGGGATTATTGAATTCTCTGTTAGATTTATATAAGTATTTTTTAATCTTAATAAACCAAACAGATTAAGGGCTTCTTCAAATTTTTTAGGCACCATTATTAGGCTGTTTGGGCTGTCATAACAAAATGCCAAAGACTGGTGGTTTAAAAAACATGAATGTATTTTCTCACAATTCTGAACAGACTATTAGTCCAGGATCAAAGTGTTGGCAAATTCGCTTTCTCTGAGGCTTCTCTTCTTGGCTTGCAGACTACTGCCTTCTTACCATGTCCTCACATTGCCTTCTGTGTGTGTGTGTGTGTGTGTGGGTGTGGGTGTGTGTGTGTGTGTGAGTATCTCTTGTGTCTCTTCCTTTTCTCATGAGGACATCAGACCTAGTGGAGCAGAGCCTCACATTTATGACCTCATTTAACCTTTACTAAAGGCCCTGTCCCTACATACAGTCACGTTGGGTGCTAAAGCTTCATCATGAGAATTTGAAGAGGATGTGATTCAGCAGGTAACAACACCCAACTTATATTATTTAATCTTTGTATGAACCCTAGGGTTATTTTATCATCTCAAATTCTTTTTTTTTTTTCTCAACGTTTATTTATTTTTGGGACAGAGAGAGACAGAGCATGAACGGGGGAGGGGCAGAGAGAGAGGGAGACACAGAATTGGAAACAGCTCCAGGCTCTGAGCCATCAGCCCAGAGCCTGAGGCGGGGCTCGAACTCCCGGACCGCGAGATCGTGACCTGGCTGAAGTCGGACGCTTAACCGACTGCGCCACCCAGGCGCCCCTATCATCTCAATTTCTTAAAACAGTTATGTTGTGATATAATTAACATGTGATAAGCAGCACATATTTGGAAGATACCAACATATGTATATATCAGTGGAACCATTACTATGATCAAGATAGAGTACATATCCATCACAAACCAGATGTTTACTTGTGTGCTGTATACTCCCATTCTTCCCCACCCTTCCATGAAATAATTTATCTGCTTCCTATCACCACAGATCAACTTGTATTATTTTATAATTTTATATAAATAGCATTGTACAGTATATACACTTTTTTGTCTGGCTTCTTTTACTCAACATAATTATTTTGAAATACACTTAGGATGTTTCATTTATCAACAGGTAATCTCTTTTTATCACTGAGTATTTCATGTTATGGATATACCAAAATTTGTTGATTCTTGCACTTCTTGATGTACGTTTGGCTCCAAGTTTGGGCTATTACAGGTAAAGATGCTCTAAGCATTTGTGTACAAATTTTTCTTTTGCCATAAATTTCTTTTTCTTTTGGAAAAATACCTATGGATAGAAGGGCTGGATCATATGGTAGATGTATATTTACCTTTTTAAGGAACTGCACAACTGTTTTCCAAAGGGGTGTGCCATTTTACATTTCTAGCAGTAGTGCATGAGAATTCAAGTTTTTCTACATTTTTGTCAACACTTTGTCCAGTGATTTTATTTTAGCCATTCTAATTGATACATAGTTGTGACTGTCATTTTACTTTGTATTTGCCCGCATTTAACTAAAGATATTGAACATTTTCTCTTGTACTTATTCGTCCTTCTTTCTTCTTTGGTGAAGTTTGATTTGAAGACATTTTTGCCCTTTTTGTATGGGATTATTTTCTTATTTGTGAGTTCTGAGAGTTTTTTTATATGTTCTGTATACAAATCCTTTATCAGCTGTCTATTTGGTAAAGATTTTATCCTTTTGTGGCTTCTCTTTTTACTCTCTTTATGTCTTTTGGAGAGCAGAAGTTTAATATTTGATAAAATTCTAATTTAACTGTTTTTTTTATGAAATGTCATTTTGGTGTCACACCGAAGAAATCTTTGTCTGATCCAAGGTCACAGAGGTTTTTTCTTATGATTTCTTCTCTGAGTTTTATACTTTTAGGCTTCACATTTCAGTCTGTGATCCCTCTTAAGTTAATTGTATATGAGATGAGGTATGGATTCAAAATTATTTCTTTGCATATAGATATCCATTTTTTCAGTACCACTTGTAAAAGCTATATTCTTTTTTCACTACATTGCCTTTACACCTCCATCAAAAATCAATTTTTATAGATATGAGTTTATTTTGAGAGTTTTAATTCTGTTCTACTGATCTATTCACACCTCTTTATACCATACCACACTGTTTTGATTACTGTAGTTGTATACTAATTCTTTAAATCACATACTGCTAGCCTTCATTTTTGTTCCGTTAAAGTTGATTTGACTCTATGAGATCTTTTAAATTTCCTAGTGAATTTTATAATCAGTTTCCCAATTTGTACAGAAAGTATTCCAGGGCTTAATTGAATTGAAATGATAAATTTGGGGAGAATTAACATCTTCACGATATTATGTCTTCCAACATATAAACAAGGCATATCTTTCATTCATTCATTCATTTATTCTTTATAACTCTTTACAATGCTTGTTATCATGTACACATATTTTTTCACGTTTTTCAGATATTTCACATAGTTATTATGCATTTAATACCACTATTTTAAACTTGAATTTTCAATTGTTTGTTGCTAGTATATAGACATATAAATGTCAGTTGCATATTGACATTATATCCTTCAACCTTGCTAAAGTCACTAATTCGAGTATCTTTTTAATAGGTTCCACTGGATTTTCTATATAAGCAACCATATAATCTGCAAACGAGGTTTCCTTTTTTTCTTTCTAATCTGGTTGTTTTTTATTTCTTTTTCTTGTCTGAGGGAAGTGACCAGAGTTTTAAGTACTGTGTTGAATAGAAGTGATGAGAGCAGATAACTGTCTTGTCTTGTTCCTGCTCTTAATGGGAAAACATTCAATTTTTCACAATTAAGTATGTTACTTATAGGGTTTTTCATAGACACCCATTATCAGATTGAAGAATTCCCCTTCTATTCCTAGTTTTCTGAGAATTTTTATAAATAGTGGACATTAGATTTTGTCAAATAATTTTTCGAATGTAAATAATTATATTATTTACTTATTATATTTAATTATATAATTATTTTTAATTATATATTATTTATATATATTTATATATCTTATATATATAATATCTTATATAATATCTTATATAATATCTTATATAATTATATTTAATTATATTATTTAAGTAAATTAATATATATCATATATATCTTATATAATATCTTATATATTATAAAATTATATTTAATTATATTATTTAATTAAATTAATATATTGTTGGATTTGATTTGTTAAATTTTGATTACAATATTTGTGTCTTTGTTTTATGAGGGATTTGTAGTTTGCCCTTTTTGGAAGGTCTATGTTTGATTTCAAATCAGGGATATGCTCACCTCATAGAATAAGTTGGAATTACTTACTCCTCTTTATATATTTTTTAAATGGTATATTTTCTTTATTAATTATTTAGTAGAATTTACCAATGTAGCCACTTGAGACTGGAGTTTTCTTTATGGAAATATGTTTTTTAGTTACAATTATGTATATTTTTTCATACATTTAGCCTATTAAATTACCTACGTTTTCTTGAGTGAGTTTTGGTATTTGTGTTTTTCAAAGACTATGTCTTTTTTGTGTGGGGGGGGGATGGTGGATTTTAATTTAATTTAATTTATTTACTTGTTAATATAATTTATTGTCAAGTTGGCTAACATACAGAATATACAGTGTGCTCTTGGTTCGGGGGGTAGATTCCCGCAATTCATCTTTTTTTCATCAGAGTTGTTGAATTCATTGGCCTAAAGGTATTTATAACATTCCCTTATTATCCTTTTACTCTGTGGAATGCGTTAGTGATACCATTTCTTCTATTCCTAACTTTTGGAATTTATACCTTCCCTCTCTTTGCTCATATTGGCTAGAGTTTTATCAATTTTATTTTTTTTTCAAGAATCAGCTTTTTGTTTTATTAATTTTCCTCTATTTTTCTATATTCTTTTTCATTGGTTTTTAGTTCTGTCTCTATTATTTACTTTCTTCTGCTCATTTTGTGTTTAGTTTGGATTTATTTTGTAAGTAATAAAGGTGAAAGCTGAGGCCATTGGTTTTAGACCTTCCTATTAGAGGTGTTTAGTGCTAAAGATTTTCACTATATTTAGTGGGGTCCCATTCTGTCATGCTTTTTACTTTTTAAAATTTTTGTATTGTTCAAATGTTTCTATACTCACTTCTTTGATTTATGGATAACTTAAAGTATGTTAGTTTCAAAATATTACAGACTTTTTCTAGAGATTTTGTTATTGATATCTAACTTAATTCCATTTGATCAGAGCAGATATTTACATTACCTAATTCATTTTAACGTTTATTTATTTTTGGGACAGAGAGAGACAGAGCATGAACGGGGGAGGGGCAGAGAGAGAGGGAGACACAGAATCGGAAACAGGCTCCAGGCTCTGAGCCATCAGCCCAGAGCCCGACGCAGGGCTCGAACTCCCGGACCGCGAGATCGTGACCTGGCTGAAGTCGGACGCTTAACCGACTGCGCCACCCAGGCGCCCCTCTTAATTCATTTTAAATGTATGTTTTGTGTCAATAACCAGCACTTGGTCTATCTTAGTATATCTTCACATGCTAAGTGTCTATGATACATTTGAGAAGAGTAAGTTTTTGGTTAGTTATTCCATTAGAATCACTGAGGTCAAGTTAGTTGATTGTGTTATTCAAGATTACTGTATCTTTGCTGATTTCCTGTCTACTTGATCCATCAATTGTTGGGAGAGGTATGTTAGGATCCCTGATAAAATTGTGGATTTATCTCTTTGTTATTGCAGTATTATCAGTTATTGTTTACCACATTTTAAAGCTCTGCTGTTAGATACATAAACATTAAGTATTATAATGTTCTCTTGATGAGCTGATCTTTTCATATCATTTATTGGTATCAACAATAATTCTTTGGTTATTTTAGTGGTTAATTTAGTATTCATGCTATATGTCTTTAATTTTTTGCAGGTATATCTTGAGATTATATTACACCACTCTACGTGTAGTATAAGCACAGAAAAGTAGACTTGTCTCTCAGATTTTTGATATTATTTGTCATGTATTTTGTACATATGCTATATTGTTATAATTTCTGCTAAAGTAGTCCATTATCATTTAAAGAGTTTGAGGGGCGCCTGGGTGGCGCAGTCGGTTAAGCGTCCGACTTCAGCCAGGTCACGATCTCGCGGTCCATGGGTTCGAGCCCCGCGTCGGGCTCTGGGCTGATGGCTCAGAGCCTGGAGCCTGTTTCCGATTCTGTGTCTCCCTCTCTCTCTGCCCCTCCCCGTTCATGCTCTGTCTCTCTCTGTCCCAAAAATAAATAAACGTTGAAAAAAAAAATTAAAAAAAATAAAGAGTTTGAAATAATATCTTTTTAAAAGTGTATGTATTAACTCTTATAGTTATCATTTTTGGTGCTCTTCATTACTTTGGCAAATTCAGATTTTACACTCCTACTATTTTAATTCTGTATGATGGGCTTCCTTTAATGTTTTTGTTTTTTGTTTGTTTTTGTTTTATTTATTCATTTTTTTGTAATGCTGGTGATGAATTCTTCTAGCCTCTGTAGGTCTAAGAACGTATTTATTTTATCTTTGTTTTAGAAAGATATTTTTGTTGGATATAGGTTTCCAAGTTGACAGGTTTTTTTTTTCTTTTTGTTTTTTGTTTTTTCTTAACGTTTTTTTTATTATTGAGAGACAGAGAGAGACAGAGCATAAGCATGGGAGGGGCAGAGAGAGGGGGAGACACAGAATAAGAAGCAGGCTCCAGGCTCTGAGCTCTCAGCACAGAGCCTGATGCGGGGCTCAAAATCACAAACTGCGAGATCATGACTTGAGCTGAAGTTAGACGCTCAACCGACTGAGCCACCCAGGCGCCCCGACAGGTTTTTACAAATGCCCCACTGCCATTTTGCTTGCATTTTTCTAAAAAAATTATGATGTTATTTTTATATTTTCTTCTCTGTATACATATCCTTATTCTCTGGCCACTTTTTTTTTTCTTATTGTGGTAAAATTTACACAACAAAATTAACCTCTGGCTGCTTTTACAATTTTCTGTTTACCACTGGCTTTGAGCAATTTAATTATAAAGTACCTTTGACAGTTTATTTTTTTTTACCTAAATTCCAATTAGTCAGCATATAGTGTAATATTAATTGAAGAACTAGAATTTATTCATTCATCACATATATAATACCCAGTGATCATCATTGCCCTCCTTAACACCCATCACCCTTTTAAACCATCCCTCCATCCACCTCCTATCCAGCAACCTTCGGTTTGTTCGTTATAGTTAAGGGTCTGTTTTTATGGCTCACTTCTTTTTCCCTCCTATGTTTATTTTAAACTGTACATTTGAGTGAAATCACAGGTGTTTGTCTTTCTTTGGCATTTTTGCTTAACATGGGAAACTCTACCTCCCTCCACATCATTATGAATGGAAAAATTTCATTTTTTGATGGGTGAGTAATATTCCATTATGTGTATCTATAAATATATCACATCTTGTTTATTCATTCATCATGTTATGGACATTTGGACTCTACATAATTTGACTATTGCTAACAATGCCGCTATAAACATTGGGCTGCATGTGCCCCTTCAAATCAGTATTTTTGTAGGTTTTGGGTAAATACCTCGTAGTGCAATTGCTGAGTCGTAGGGTTCTATGTAATTTTTTTAAGGAACGTCCATAATGTTTTCAACCAGTTTGCATTCCCACCAACAATGTAACAGGGTTCCCCTTTCTCTGCATCCTCACCGACAAGCTGTTGTTTTCTGTGTTGTTAATTTTAGCCATTTGGACAAGTGTAAGGTGTTATTGTAGTTTTGATTTGTATTTCTTTGATGATGAATAATATTGAGCATCTTTTCATATGTCTGTTAGCCATCTGCATATTTTGTTGATTTTCATGGTAATTCTCTGTGCCTCCTGGATTTGAATGTCTGTTTCTTTCCACAGATTAGGGAAGTTTTAAGCTATAATTTCCTCAAATAAACTGCTCATTTTTCTCTTTTTTCTTCTGGGACTCCTACTATGATATGAATGTTATGTGCTTTTGTGCATGTTGTGCACAATATTGTGATCCAATATTTCTTTCCCTCTTCTTTTGAGCTTCATTATTTTCTGTAATTTTATCTTTTTTTTTTTTTTTTTTTTTTTTTTTTTTAATGAGAGACACCACAATTGAGGGAGAGGGGCAGAGGAAGGGAGAATCTTAAGCAGGCTCCATGCTCAGCACAGAGCCCAATTGGAGGCTCAATCCCATGATGCTGGGATCAAGACCTGAGCCAAAATCAAGATTTGGATGCTCAACCGACTAAACCACCCAGGCAGCCTCATAATTTTATCTTCTATATCACCTATTTGTTCCTCTGATTCTTTCGTCCTTGTGGTCATTACATCGGTTTTGCATCTCAGTTACAGGATATTTTATTTTGGCCTGACTAGTTTTTTATATCTTTTATCTCTGTAGTAAGGTACCCCCTGCTGTCTTCTATGCTTTTCTCAAGCCTGCATAGCATCCTTATGATCATTACTTTACATTCTGGACAAGGCATATTACTTTTATCTGTTTCAATTAGATCCTTGTCCATGACCTTATCTTATTCTTTCTTTTGGGATGTATTCCTCTCTTGGCATTTTATCTGGGTCTCTGTCTTCTGTGCATTGGGTAAGCCTTTTATGTTTCCTGCTCCTGAGAGTAATGGCTTTGTAATGAAGAGGTTATATATTGTCCAGGGCATGGAGCTTCAGGAACAATCTCTGGTGTATGCTGTGTGCATTCTGCTGCTGTGTTTTGGCTGCTTTTTCCCCATTTGATCCTCTGAAGCATTTCTCCTTGCCTGCAGTGGGGAGTGCTTGGGCCTTGGCCAGAGTGTGGCAAGTTGTAACTAGCTGTGCTCTGGTCTGCTGTGGTCTGCTTGTTAAAAAAATACCTGATACTATTTCCACTAGAGTGGAAGTTTTGCAGAAGCCTATTGTCAGTAGACATGGTGAAAGTGGGGGATTTGTGCTGGTCTTCTGGGGGATGGGCCCAATGCTCTTGCTCTTAGGCAACTTGTGCTAGAAAAACAGCACCTGCAGAGCACAGGGGAGGAGGAGCTTAATGTAAGCTGTCTAGGCCACCATTTTTGGTACTGTGCTTCTCACTGGAGTTAGCTTATGCTGAGGCTGGGGGAGAGAAATGGCACCACCCCCCTCCATTGTCTCTAATAGGGAAATTCCCACCCTCTGCTGTTGGAGAAGTCCTCCCACAAGAACAAACAATCCCCGGCTTCTGTCAGATCACTGCCTTGACACTGTCTGTGCCCAGGCCTTCTGCCAGCCTGGCAGTGCCTTGAAAGTGTGTTCTATCCCAGGCAGATCAGTTGACATTTAAAACTAAACTTTAGGGGCGCTTGGGTGGCTCAGTCGGTTAAGCGGCCGACTTCGGCTGAGGTCATGATCTCGCGGTCCATGAGTTCGAGCCCCGCGTCGGGCTCTGTGCTGACAGCTCAGAGCCCGGAGCCTGTTTCAGATTCTGTGCCTCCCTCTCTCTGACCCTCCCCCGTTTATGCTCTATCTCTCCCTGTCTCAAAAATAAATAAACGTTAAAAAAATTAAAAAAAAAAACCACAAAACTAAACTTTAGAGACCTGATGTGGTGGGGACCCACACTGGGGGAGGGTTTCACCACTCTGTGAATGATGCAGGTTTGTCCCACCAGGGCAGTCTCACCAAAGCACAAGTGGATGGATTTTGAAGTAAAGCTCAGTAAAGTGCCAGAGTCCACGTTACTCACCCTCAGCAGGTATTTCTGTACCTTTGTTGAGGTGCATTCACTGGCTCTTTTGTCCCTGGAGAGGCAATGTCACCTCTCTCAGATGTGCTCCAAGAAAGAAAAATCATCTCTCCCACTGCATCCCAGGGGATCCTCAGGTTATGCCATCTGCTACCAGTCTTTCTGTCTTCTGCCCAGGAGTACTGAGGCACCTGTAAGGCTCCACACCAGCCACACCATGGACCTTTAAAACTCCAGTCTTTGAGCCCTGCTGGTTGTAAAAATTCACAAAAATCAGGCCTTCTCATTTTCCCAATCATAGTCTTTGGGGGAAGTGTTTTCCTTGTGTGATTCCCTGGGCACTGCACTCTTTTCCTCTCGCTTCTCCCCATAAACAGTGCTCCCTTCCTTCAGCAGCATCTATGATCATTTTCTCCCCCAAATCACATCTCTACATCTCCTACCACCTAGTATATAGCTTCTTCTCTGCCGTTAGTTGTGCATTTTGCTCTGCAGTCCTCAGATAAATTTTTTGGGTATTCATAATGATTTGTTATTTATCTAGCTGTGTTTGAGGGATGAGGCAAGTCTTGGGTCCCTATTAGCTTTTCCTCTGTTTTTTATAGTTTCTTTCATGTTATTACATGTTATATTTGAGGGTTTTTTTTAGTAGGTGGGATTATAGTTTTCTTTAAATTTGTAACTATTGGGGCGCCTGGGTGGCGCAGTCGGTTAAGCGTCCGACTTCAGCCAGGTCACGATCTCGCGGTCTGTGAGTTCGAGCCCCGCATCAGGCTCTGGGCTGATGGCTCAGAGCCTGGAGCCTGTTTCCGATTCTGTGTCTCCCTCTCTCTCTGCCCCTCCCTCGTTCATGCTCTGTCTCTCTCTGTCCCAAAAATGAATAAAAAAAACGTTGAAAAAAAAATTTAAATTTGTAACTATTTTAGGCCATTTTTTTAATAAATATTCCCACCATCCTGGTAGACACTAATTACCCATATATTGAGCCGAGTTGTCCCTTAGCTTCACTTATGCCTTTTTTGTCCCTTTTTCTGTTCTTTTTTCTCTGTGTGTTTTATTTTCAATAAGTTGTATTTTTATGCCTTCAAATTCATTGATCTTTTCTCCCACCATTTATAATCTTCCATTAATAACAACTAGAGTATTTTTCATCTGATATATTATAGTATTCATCTCTGAAAGTTTTTTTTATGTCTTAAAGATACTTTTCTGCATGTAATTACGTCCTATGCAAATTCTAACATCTAACAGTTCTGGGTCACATTTGATTAATTATTATTCTCATTATGAGCCATGTCTTCCTTCCTAATAATTTTGATTGGATGTCAGGCATTGTGAATTTCACTTTGTTATTTGCTGAACAGTTTTTATATTCCCATAATTTTTTTTTAATCTTTGTTCTCAGATGCAACTGATTACTTGAAAGCAGTTTGATCCTTTTGGTTCTTACATGTATGATTGTTTGTTGGGTCTGAAACAATGTTCATTTGGGGGCTAATTATACCCAATGATTGAGGCAAGGTATTCTGGAGTACCCTATTCAAATGTTATGAATTATGGATTTTCCATTCTGGCTGGTGAGAAAAAGGTATTATTTCGGGTCCTCTATGAGCACATGAAATGTTCCCTGTCTTTTTTTTTAAAGGATCCTTTCCTATGTTCTGGTCAGTTTCCTCAGATGTGTGTGTCTTATGCTGAGGACTTGAAAAGAACTGTCTGAGGATCTGTGGGGCTCTCTGTGCACCCTCTCTTCTTTGGAAGTCTTAACTACCTTGTTCTTCCTAGACAAAGCCTATCTCGTCAAGGTGTCTGATGGGATCCATATCAGTTTTCCTTTCCTGAACTAGGGCCTAGAAATACTGTAAAGGCAGTGGCTGGAGTAAAAATAGAGCTCATGTTATTTGCTTCTCATTTCTCATGATCACTGTCTTTTAATATCTGATGTTTAGTGTTTAAAAAAAAAAAAAAAACAACCTCTTACACTGTTGGTGAGAATGCAAACTGATGCAGCCACTGTGGAAAACAGTATGGAGGTTCCTCAAAAAGTTAAAAATAGAACCACTCTATCATCCAGAAATTACATTACTAGGTATATACCCAAAGGATATGAAAATAATTATTATAGGGATACATTTACCTTCATGTTTAAAGAAGCCTTATCTATAATAGCCAAATTATGGAAAAAGCCCAAGTACCCAACGACTGATGAATGGATAGAGAAGATGCGTTATATATATACATACACACAACAATGGAATATTATTCAGCCATAAAAGTGAATGAAATCTTGTCATTTGCAATGACATGAATGTAGCCAGAGTGTATAATCCTAAGCAAAATATGTTAGTCAGAAAAAGACAAATACCATATGGTTTAACTCATATGTGGAATTTAGGAAACAAAGAAAACAGATACTAAGAAAAATATAACCATATGTGTTAAGATAAAGTACATGAAAAAAAAGATAAAGTACACTGGCTGTAATTACTGCTAAACATTAAAAGATACAAACATTAAAGACACAGATTTTAGCAGTGAAAATTAAGTTCCTTGAATAAACATTTAACGATAATTAAGCAAAAGAGTTATATTACTAGCTAACTCTAGTTGATCAATAAAATAAAATGAAATTTTGAAAAATCTACAGCCACTAGGGGGAAAAAGGAATGCATTTTTCTAAGTAAAAATAAAAACACAACTTTGTATCATTTTTTCTAGAATAAATGCAAACCAACAGTTAAAATATGAATAAATTTTTAATGCATTGATAAAATTGTACATTTTCACCTTATGATTTCACATAGACAAAATATATGTTTGCTCATTAAATGTCCACTGCCTTTTCTTCTGATAATAACCACTAAATTGTATTTTTGGGGAAAACATCTCTCTTTTTTTTTTAAAGTTTATGAATTTGGTTCTTTCTTTATTTATTTTTTATAATATGAAATTTATTGTCAAACTGGTTTCCATACAACATCCAGTGCTCATCCCATAAGGTGCCCTCCTCAATACCCATCACCCACCCTTCCCACTCTCCCACCCCCCATCAACCCTTAGTTTGTCTCAGGTTTTCAGAGTCTCTTATGTTTTGGCTCCCTCCCTCTATAACCTTTCTTTTTTTTTTTTTTTTTTTCCTTCCCCTCCCTCATGGTCTTCTGGTAAGTTTCTCAGGATCCACATAAGAGTGAAAACATATGGTATCTGTCTTTCTCTGACTGACTTATTTCATTTAGCATAATACCCTCCACTTCCATCCATGTTGCTGCAAATGGCCAGATTTCATTCTTTCTCACTGCCAAGCAGTATTCCATTGTATATATAAACCACATCTTCTTTATCCATTCATCAGTGGATGGACATTTAGGCTCTTTCCATAATTTGACTATTGTTGAAAGCACTACTGTAAACAGTGGGGTACATGTGCCCCTATGCGTCAGCAATCCTTTATCCCTTGGGTAAATTCCTAGCAGTGCTATTGCTGGGTCCTAGGGTAGTTCTATTTTTAGTTTTTTGAAGAACCACCACACTGTTTTCCAGAGTGACTGCACCAGTTTGCATTTCCACCAGCAATGCAAGAGGGTTCCCGTTTCTCCACATCCTCGCCAGCATCTATAGTCTCCTGATTTGTTCATTTTAGCCACTCTGACTGGTGTGAGGTGGTATCTGAGTGTGGTTTTGATTTGTATTTCCCTGATGAGGAGGGATGTTGAGCATCTTTTCATGTGCCTTTTGGCCATCTGGATGTCTTTAGAGAAGTATCTATTCATGTATTCTGCCAATTTCTTCACAGGATTATTTGTTGTGGTTGCTTTTAGTTTCGTTGATTGTTTCCTTTGCAGTGCAGAAGCTTTTTATCTTGATGAGGTCCCAATAGTTCATTTTTGCTTTTAATTCCCTTGCCTTTGGAGATGTGTCAAGTAAGAAATTGCTGAGGTTGAGGTCAGAGAGGTTTTTTCCCTGCTTTCTCCTCTAGGGATTTGATGGTTTCCTGTCTCATATTCAGGTCCTTTATCCACTTTGACTTTATTTTTGTGAATGGTGTCAGAAAGTGGTCTAGTTTCATGCTTCTGCATGTTGGTGTCCAGTTCTCCCAGCACCATTTGTTAAAGAGACTGTCTTTTTTTCATTGGATATTTTTTCCTGCTTTGTCAAAGATTAGTTGGCCATACTTTTGTTGGTCTAGTTCTGGGGTTTCTATTCTATTCCATTGGTCTATGTGTCTGTTTTTGTGCCAATACCATGCTGTCTTGATGATGACAGCTTTGTAGTAGAGGCTAAAGTCTGGGATTGTGATGCCTCCTGCTTTGGTCTTCTTCTTCAAAATTACTTTGGCTATTCGGGGCCTTTTGTGGTTACATACAAATTTTAGGATTGCTTATTCTAGCTTCTAGAAGAATGCTGGTGCAATTTTGATTTCGATTGCATTGAATGTGTAGATAACTTTGGGTAGTATTCACATTTCAACAATATTTATTCTTCCAATCCATGAGCACGGAATGTTTTTCCATTTCTTTATATCTTCTTCAATTTCCTCCATAAGCTTTCTATAGTTTTCAGCATACAGATCTTTTACATCTTTGGTTAGGTTTATTCCTAGGTATTTTATGCTTCTTGGTGCAATTGTGAATGGGATCAGTTTCTTTCTTTGTCTTTCTGTTGCTTCATTATTAGTGTATAAGAATGCAACTGATTTCTGTACATTGATTTTGTATCCTGCAACTTTGCTGAATACTTGTATTAGTTCTAGCAGACTTTTGGTGGAGTCTTTCCGGTTTTCCATGTATAATATCATGTCATCTGCAAAAAGGAAAAGCTTGACTTCATCTTTGCCGATTTTGATGGCTTTGATTTCCTTTTGTTGTCTGATTACTGATGCTAGAACTTCCAACACTATGTTAAACAAAAGCAGTGAGAGTGGATATCCCTGTCGTGTTCCTGATCTCAGGGGGAAAGCTCTCAGTTTTCCCCATTGAGAATGATATTAGCTGTGGGCTTTTCATAAATTGCTTTTATGATGTTTAGGTATGTTCCTTCTACCCCAACTTTCTCAAAGGTTTTTATTAAGAAAGAATGCTGAATTTTGTCAAATGCTTTTTCTGCATAGATTGACAGGATCATATGATTCTTATCTTTTCTTTTATTAGCGTGATGTATCACATTTATTGATTTGTGAATGTTGAACCAGCCCTGCATTCCAGGCATGAATCCCACTTGATCATGGTGAATAATTCTTTTTATATGCTGTTGAATTCAATTTGCTAGTATCTTATTGAGAATTTTTGCATCCATATTCATCAGGGATATTGTCCTATAGTTCTCTTTTTTTTTTTTTTTGCTGGGTGTCTGTCTGGTTTAGGAATCAAAGTAATGCTGGCTTCATAGAATGAGTCTCGAAGTTTTCCTTCCCTTTCTGTTTTTTGGAACAGCTTGAGAAAGATAGGTATTATCTCTGCTTTAAATGTCTGGTAGAATTCCCCTGGGAAGCCATCTGGTCCTGGACTCTTATTTGCTGGGAGATTTTCGATAACTGATTTAATTTATTAGCTGATTATGGGTCTGTACAAGTTTTCTATTTATTCCTATTTGAGTTCTGGAAGAGTTTGGGTACTTAGGAATTTGTCCATTTCTTCCAGATTGTCCAGTTTCTTAGCATATAATTTTTCATAGTATTCCCTGATAACTGCTTGTATTTCTGAGGGATTGGTTGTAATAATTCCATTTTCATTCATGATTTTATCTATTTGGGTCATCCCCCTTTTCTTTAAAATTTTTTTTTAACATTTATTTATTTTTGAGACAGAGAGAGACAGAGCATGAACAGGGGAGGGTCAGAGAGAGAGGGAGGCACAGAATCCAAAACAGGCTCCAGGCTCCGAGCTGTCAGCACAGAGCCCGACACGGGGCTCAAACTCATGGACTGCGAGATCATGACCTGAGCCAAAGTCAGATGCCCAACCGACTGACCCTCTCAGGCACCCCTTGTCATCCCCCTTTTGTTTTTGAGAAGCCTGGCTAGAGGTTTATCAATTTTGTTCATTTTTTCAAAAAAAAAAAAAAAAAAAACTCTTGGTTTCATTGATCTGCTGTACAGTTTTTTTAGATTCTATATTGTTTATTTCTGAGCCCAGGAAGATGGCAGCAGAGGAGGGTGCTGGGCTCACTGCATCCTGCTGATCACTTAGATTCCATCCACATCTGCCTTAATAGCCCAGAAAATGGCCAGAAGACTAGCAGAACATACTCTCCAGAGCCAATCGTAGACATATCTCTATACAATATAGATTTGGGTGGAAATGACATTAACCTCATTTTCTCCAGTATTTACTTGGTTAACTCTAACACAATTTAATCAGAATATTCCAATATTCTAACTACAATGATTTAGGCAAAGGTTTTATTCAATTTAGATCAATGGTTATAAAGTCTTATTTAGAAAAAAATATTATTAGCTAATGCTTTTATGCGCCAGGACTTCTTCCATGAGGTTTGACTATGTTAACTAATCATTCAAAAATCCTGGTTGTAGAGACTGGCCTTTTATAGATGAAGTAGTTACGACATTTTTTAGAGCACCTGGCTAGCTCAGTCAGAAGAACACCCAACTGTTGTTCTCAGGGTCATGAGTTCGAGCCCCACATTGGATGTAGAGATAAGGAAAACTAAATAACTAAATACAGATAAAAAAAGAACTTATGACACTTTAGATATTATGAAGCTAAATTCATAATTGGTCAAACTGAGGCCTGTAGCCAGGCAAATCTGACTCACTACTGTGATAATCTCAAAAACTTTGTAATATGGAACAGTTGGGAGAAGATAGCTCTCTTCTCTCTGGATGTGGAAGCTAAGGTAAAACCCTGGAGCTTCCAGGAGCCAAGATTTAGAATCTGAGACTGAAATCAGTACAGAGGAAAAGAGAAGTCGAGAAAAGGATAGTGGACCCTAGGTTCTTCCCAATGATACAATGTGAGCTTCTGTGTTCAGTTGTACAACGCCGATCTCTGGAATTTCAGTTAGTGAGCCAATAAATTTTCTATCATTTTATTTGATACCATCCTATTCCACCAGTTTAAATTGGGGTTCTGCACTTGAAACTGGAGTTTTGACAAGAACACCAAATAAAATTTCCCCTCAATTCTAGAAAGCCCTTGTTTCATTATTGTGCACAGTAGTTAAACCTAAATTCCTCTTGTGTCCTGGTATTTGTTCTGTATCTTCTTACTCTTATGTTGCTTATACCACCAGCAAATATTCCCCGTGAGTATCAAAGCCAACTTTTCAACTATGCGGGACACAACTGACCTCATTTTTTTAAAAATATCTGGGAGATAGGTGTTCTGCTTGGTCTTATAAAGTGAGCTTTTCATCTTCTGGCTTCCTGACCAGCTACAAGCTTAACACTTTATGAGACATGAAAAAGCTTTATTTTCTCTACATATACTACTACTCAGTAAAGAAAATGAGAGCAATCTTAATAAATGAGTGCATGAATAGAATGTAGTTTTTTTTTTATTAAAAGATTTTAAAATACAGAATAAAGTTGAAAACATCATTAAAATCACATATCCCAAAAGAAGGATTGGTTTCAGTGACCTGGGTATTTGTTGTCAGTTTTAAGATCCAAAGTGATATTCAAAAATTTTAATGGTATTTAGGTTGATCCATAATTTATTAGGACTTACTGGTAGCACCCATCAGGAACACAAAGGCTCCATTCTTTGTGTAGGTGAATATGCAAATAGTATTTGTATATGTATTGCATGTGTGTATATGTGGGTTTTTGAGAATTATTTCTAGGTATTATATCTTATAAATTTGTAAAAATCCAATTAACATAAAGTAACAGATGTGAAACAGTTATTATAGCAATATGTATCTAGTAAAATATCCATTTGGATATTTTCCAGGCATAGTATTTAAAAGCCTAAGTTCAGAACTTGCAACTTGGGTTCAAATTTCAACATCGTTCCTTATTGGTTGTTGCTGCATAAGATATTTTTATGTGTACCATATATATATTTTTTAAGTTGGAGGACCAAGACATTTAGCCTTTTCTTTTTTCTTTTTTTACTTCAATAAATCTTTCAATATTAAGGCAGGCAGTTCCTGGAAGCCCTTGCATCTTGCCTGCAAGAAGCACAACTTCGAATCTTATCAAGGGATCAGAAATTCTGGTAAGCTGGTTGGTTCTTCTAAGTCCAGGAAGTGCCATGTTCTCTGGCCGGTATTCCAGGAATGATGATGACATGTATGCAGCAGTTCTGAGAACCTACAGAGATGTGGGCACTTTTCTCCCATCTATAACTAACATATAACCTAATTTCCTAATGCTAAGTCTATTAGGCTGATGTGCCTTAGACTTTTTGCTTGAGTCTTTTTAAAACTGAATTTGACAAAGTATTTAAAATTGTAACAGTGGGGAAGATATTCTATGACAGAGAAATTGACAGGGTTATCCAATAAGTCTCATTTCATATGGTTTTAAAGCTGGCCTAATTTAATATTCATAGTAGATTATTCTTTAAAAACAATGAAAAAGTGCTAATTTTGTTAGCATCATTATTTAGACATTTTGTAGTATCTCATAATTCAATATTTTCTGCTTTCAGCTGGAAGCAAAAATGTATCCATAGAATTGAATACCAGCTATAAATGCAGTTTGCATTTTATTTTTATTTATAGATATTTATGAACTCTTCCATCATTGTGCCATGTACATCTTTAATTTTTCTTTTTTAAAATTTCTTTAAGTTTATTTATTGAGAGAGAGAGAGAGAGATTGACAGAGAGAGAGGGAGAGAGACAATCCCCAGCAGGCTCCTCACTGAGCCCCAATGTGGTACTCGAACGCATGAATGTGTGAGATCATGCCCTGAGTGAAAATCAAGAGTCCAACTCTTAATCAACTGAGCTACCCAGGCACCCCTTCTTTAATGTATTTTTGACAGAGGTTCTGCTACTCTGAAATTCCAACTCAAGTTTGTGGTTTAAGCTATATATCTTCTCCTTACCTAACTGGCAGTTTCGGGGCATTAAGAAATTATATAGATGGTTATTTTGGTAGATATCTGCAAACAGATGCATTTTTCTTAACTAATTTACCACCAGATCAGGTATGTTTTTGCTCATCATTTTATTTCAAATACCCCACTATGTGTATTGTGTGACACATAGTTAAAACGCATTAAATTGTTTTGAATAAATGAATGATATTAGATACACATTAAAATGGAAAGGGAAATAAAATTGAAAATCCCATGCCTTTAAAAAAGTGAAGCTCTCTTTTATAGATGGGGAATTGAGGATAGGAAAGAGTTTCTTTTGTGCAGATTAATTTCTACTTTGTTGAAATTCATTATTACTATGCAATTTAGGAATCTAAGACATTTATATGCAAGCTTTGAAACAGTAGTATTAATGAAAGGGAACAGTGAAGATTCAAAATCAGTACAATCAAAATTTGTCAAATTCCTTAAGAACATACATTTTTACCTATAACCTATTTTATTCTACTTTCTAGTTAAAACTCTTCTACATTCTCAGCAATAACCCCTGCACACAGACACACTGTAAATCGGCAAAATATCTAACCATACACATGGAGCTTTGTAGAAACTTAAATATCTAGTGTATGTTATTTTTTTATATTTCATAAAAGCACCTTAATGTCTTCTAAATGAATTTTTTGTGAGGCTTTCTAGTTTCATTTGATCTTTATTGGTAATAATTAATATAATCCAGTCTCCATTATCTGCACATGTTGTACACAGTAGTAATGAATCATGCAAAGTGTAATTCAGAAATAATTTTTATTTGTATGTGGGAAGTATTATGTGATGTTTTGGAGTAAATTTCCCTCCCTAATTATGTTTTGCTTAAGGTAATTAGTTTGCACTCCCTGAGCACACGTCAATTGACAGTGGGGGAAATAGAGCCCTGACGTATTCTGGGAAAATGTTTTTAAATATTGCAGCTGAACAACATGCAGACACTCAGTACTTGTTTATAACCTGGGAAAAGTCCAAGGAGGCTAGTACCGTCTGGAGGATTATTCTGTCTTGGTGATCAAATCATATTCCTCAAAAATAGCTGCATGCATCTCTAATTTAACTCGGTCAATCTGGTCTCACCATGCCAATTTAATAAAGGAGATCCAGTAAACTAGATAGTTTAATGGACAGAACTCAACACCAAATGGACATTCAGTTTATTGTTCTATTAGGTCTGCTTGTCTCTCTCTGTGTGTATAGATGATTACTTAAAATGTTATTTCATTTTCTCCCTATAACAGTATATTCTTGTTTGTTTGTTGTTTCAGTACTTTGAGTCATAGCTAAAAAGTCAGACTTCCACAGACATTGTATAGAAAATCATTGCTGGAGCACTCTTGGTGTTCATAATTCCTTATAGTTTAGACAATAGAAGGAAATAAATTCTAAGGACAACTGTACTACACAGACAAAATGAAATTTTATTCTACAGTGTTTCTAGGTAGCAAATGTTTCTATGCTGTGTGCTAATAAGTACGTATTTTCATTACATTTTTAAAGGACTTGGTTGGATCATATTAATAAGAGAAATAAGAGATTTATACTAAATGTGAATCTTTGTACATATATTTTTTCTACTAACCTCTCCCTTCAGAGAATCTCTCTCTCTCTTCCCGATGCACACGCGCGCGCACACACACACACACACACGTGCACACACACACGTGCACACACACACACACACACACACCTTTTTACATTAGGCAAGTATTTGAAATCTAACCTTCAGTTTCTTTAATTTTGAGTATTAAAAACATATTGATTGTAGCTAGTGATAATATTTCTTTTTTAATGTTAAAATTTCTAATCTTACCCTTGATACACTGATGGGGCAACATATATAAATGAAATGCAATAATATAGACTATGAATACTAATGCATGCACCAGAGACCCTGGCCCATGATAGATCTATAATAATGTTTCTCTTTATCTTGCTGTGTTTTTTATTGGTGATTGTCAATACGTTGACTCCTATTTTCCTAAAGGTAAATAGTGATCTATACTTTACTTATTCCTGTTTGCAATGCACTGTATACTTTATTTAGAAAACTTTTTTCTTCTCTTCCAGTTAATAAATTTAAGCTGGGCCTACTAAATCCTCTAAGGGACAGATAAGAATCCAAAAAAGAAGGGTCTATATTTAATATGAGCTTGGAAGAACTACTGTAGATTAATCAGGTATTGCACCATTGGAAGAGGGATGTTACTGGTAGGGAATGCTAAATGCAGATGCACAGAAAGGACAGAGAGATGGGGTGGTGGAGTCTTATCTAGAGAGAGAAAGAGAGGGAGAGATGAAGGGAAGAAAAGGAAAAAGAGAATCTGAAGAAACTTCAAGTAGTTAAATATGGTCTGAGCATAGCACTCAATGGGGGAACTGGCAAGAAAAAACATACTAGATAGGAAACCAGGGCTCAACTAGCAGATGGTCTTCTATGCCAGGTAAAGATATTCATTGGGTTTTGTGGGACATGCCATCAAAGACTTTGATGAGAAGTTACAGAGTGAGATTTCATTTTAAAAGATGATTCTGATGGAACATAAAGAATGGTTTATATTAGTAAAACTTGAAGTAGGGAGACCTGGCTGAAATCTGTGGCTGCATTCGAACTGAGGTAGATTAGGGAGGTCAATGTACATGAGGAGAGGAGGATAATTTAAATGTATTAAGGCAGTAGAACTATGGGTGTACAGGGAAAGGGATAAAAGGGTGACTTTCTTGTTTCTTGTCTGGGTGATTCAGTGGATTCAGGTGCAAACACTGAAATAGGAAGTGACAGAGTAGAAGATTTGAATGTTTCTCTCTGGTGTGTGTGTGTGTCGGGGGTGGTTTTCTGTGTGTTTGGGAAGACATTATGCATTCCGTTATAAATCATTGAGCTTGAGATACCGGAGACGTCTAACTGGAATTGCATAGTAGGAGTTAGGAATATGCCTAATTAGGAATATGCAACTGGATTTTAGGAAAGATATCTGAATTTCAGGTTTTAAAAACAGAGTTACCATCAGTAGTTGGAGCCACTGGGGACTGGTAAAATCATCCATCTATCCATTCGCTAACTATGAATGCAACACATATAAAAAGGACATATTGCATGCCTGTTGTGGTAAATAATAAGTGAAGTCAGTGAATAATAAGTTATCGATGGTTTTGGAGTGAGTATTTGCAGAGAAAGAAAAAGTGTAACTGAGCATTTATGGGGTATTTATTATGAACCAGAAAAGTCAAAATGATTGCTTTTTTTCATCTTCAAAATAATCTTATGCGGTAGGTACTACTCTCATTTTACAGAAAAAGAAATAGAGGAAGTGAATAGTTGAAAAAATTAGCTAACATTACACATCTAATAAGTCTCCAGATCTTATTGTACTTTGAATGTTGTTCGAATTTTCTTATTAGAATATTTCCTTAACAGAATTTTTTACAGGAGAGAAAATTAAGACAGATGATACCAATATATCAAAAGACATACAGTATTGTGAGAAAAGACATATTACAGGTAGCTATAAAAACTGCTATGATTAAATTTGGGAATAACATGAAAGAGATTCTGGAGAGAATAATTTGAAATATGGATTATCTATCTCAGGAGCCTTTCCTGTGGCACCAGGGACCTTCAAGAATCACTTTATTCTGGGTAGACATTCTGTCATGTTCAAAGTTAGATGGAAATTAAAGCAATAATAGCAAAAACAAGTAACTTAAGTCAAAATGCATGTTGTTGAAAAATTTCATTACTGTAAAACACATCAGGGTGTATTTTTCCACAGGATATGTGGAACGATTTTTGTTACCCAACATGGAATCATTATTGATCGTTTGATTGGAAGTCACTGGCCCTGTTGTTGATGTTGTTATTGTTGTTTTAATTATTGAAGTATACTTGACATACAATGTTAAATTAATATAACAAGGTGATTAGACAGTTCATCACTTAATGCTCACCATAATAAGTGTTCTCATTATTCGCCACCATACAATGTTACTACACTATTACTGACTATATTCTCTGTGCTGTACATTTTATCTCTATGACTTATTTATCTTATACCTGGAAGTTTGTACCTCTTAATACCCTTTCCCCAACCCACCTCCTCTCTGGCAACCACCAGTTCTCTATATTTGAGAGCCTACTTGTTTTTCAGTTATTTTGTTTGTTCATTTGTTTTTCTTTAGATTCCACATATAAGTGAAATTATATGGTATTTGTCCTTCTCTGACATATTACACTTAGCATAACATCCTCTAGGTCCATCCATATTGTCACAAATGGCAAGGTTTCATTTACTTTTATCTCTGAGTAATATTTTATTATGTAGACATGCACACACATAAACACACCATATCTTCTTTATTCATTCACCTATTGATGGAATTATGTTGGTTCCATATCTTGGTGATTGTAAATAATGGTGCAACAAACAGCATATATCTTTTTGAATTAGACACATAGATCAATAAAATAGACACATAGATCAACAGAATAGACACATAGATCAACAGAATAGAGAATTTTCATTTTCTTTGTGTAAATACTCAGTAGTGTGATTACTGGATCATATGAGAGTTCTATTTTCATTTTTTGAGGAACGCCCATACTGTTTTGCACAGTGACTGCACCAATTTACATTCCTGCCAGCAGTGCACAAGGGTTCCCCTTTCACCACATCCTATCCAGTACTTGTTATTTCTTGTCCTTTTGATTTTAGCCATTCTGACAGGTGTGAGGTGATATCTCATTGTAATTTTGACTTGCATTCTCCTAATGATTAGTGATATTGAGCATTTTTGTTGTTGGCCATCTGTATGTCTTGTTTTGAAAAAGTTTACTCAGGTTCTCTGCCCATTTTTACTCTGATTATTATTATTTTTGGGTGGTGTTGGGTTCTATAAGTTCTTTGTATATTTTGGATATTAATCTTTTATTGGATATATCATTTGTACATATATTCTCCCAATCAATAGGTTGCCTTTTTGTTTTATTGATGGTGACTTTGCTGTGCAAAAGCTTTTTATTTTGATACCATTCCAATAGTTTATTTTTTGTTTTTGTTCCCCTTGCCTGAGGAGAAAAATCTATAAATATGTTGCTAAGGCTGGTGTCCAAGAGATTACTGCCTGTTTTGTTTTGCTTTTTAGGAGTTTTGTGGTTTGAGGTTTCACATTTAGGTCTCTCAATCCATTTTGAGCTTTTGTGTATTGTGTAAAAAAGTGGTGCAGTTTCAGTCTTTTGCATGTAGCTATTCAGTTTTCTCAACAGCATTTATTGAAAAGACTGTATTTTTCTCATTGGATATTCTTGCCTCTTTTATCATAGATTAATTAACCGTATAAGCATGGATTTATTTCTGGGGTCTCTATACTATTGATCTGTGTGTCTGTTTACTTGGGGTTTTTTGGTGTTTGTTTGTATTTTGGGCAGTGCCATACTCTTTTGATTTCCACAGCTTTGTAGTATATCTTGAAATCTGGGATTGTGATACCTCCAATTTTGTTCTTTCTTAAGATTGCTTTGGCTATTTGATGTCCTTTGTGGTATCATACAAATTTGAGGATTATTTGTTGTAGGTCTGTGAAAAATACTATTACTCATTTGATAGGGTTTGCATTGAATCTGGAGATTGCTTATTAATTCTTCCAATCCATGAGCATGGTACCTCTTTCCATTTATTTGTATCATCTTCTTTTTTTTAATTTTTATTTATTTATTTATTTATTTATTTATTTATTTGAGCAAGAGAGAGAGAGAGAGAGAGGGAGAGAGAGAGAGAGAGCGAGCACACAAGCAGGGGGAATGGCAAAGAGAGAGGGAGACACAGAATCCAAAGCATGCTCCAGGCTCTGAGCTGTCAGCACAGAGTCCAGTGCAGGGCTCAAACCCACAAACCATGAGATCATGACCTGAGCCTAAGTTGGACACTTAACTGACTGGGCCCCCTCCCCAGGTGCCCCAATTGTTTGTATCATCATCAAAATTTCTTTTTTCATCAATGTCTTAGAGTTTTCAGAGTACAAGTCTTTCATCTCCTTGATTAATTTTATTCCTGGGCATTTTATTATTTTTGGTGCAATTGTAAATAGAATTGTTTTCTTAATTTCTCTTCCTGCTGCTTCATTATTAATATATAGAAACACAACAGATTTCTGTACATAAATTTTATATCTTGTAGTTTACTCAATTTATTAGTTCTAATAGTTTTATCAGTGGAATCTTGAGGGTTTTCTATATACAATATCATGTCATCTGCAAATAGTGACAGTTTTACTTCTTACTGATTTGGATGCCTTTTATCTAATTGTTAATTTATTCTAATCCCAGTGATATGTTGAATGAAAGTGGTAAGCGTGGACATTTTTTCTTGGTCCTGACCTCAGGGAAAAGCTCTCACTTTTTCCCTATTAAGGATGAGTTTAGCTGTGGGTTTTTCATATATGGCCTTTATTATGTTGAGGTGTGTTCCCTCTAAGCCCACTTTGTTGGAAGTCTTTATCATGAACAAATGTTATATTTTTCAATATTTTTTTTGCATCTATTGATGATTTTTACTTTTCCTCTTACTATATATATGTATCATATTGATTTAAAATAATTTTTTATTATGTAAGAATAATGCCTTCTACTTTCATAGTATATTTATATTTTCAATGTTTCCAGAACTTTTAAAATATATAAAAGACTATGACCTTTGTATACTTGTATATTTTAAATAACTTACCAATCATCAAAAATAAACAACAGATTTACAAGCACTGAATATGGATTACCTTATTAATCTAATAATTTGTTTTATTAATACCTTGGTATACACATTTCACAAAAGTGCAACTCTGTTGGATAATTTCCTAGAACTTGGAACAGTGGGATAAAATTTATTCATCTTTTAGATTTAATATACATTTCTAAATATTTCTGTATAGAGGTTGGAACATTTAACTTTACAAACATTGCATGGATGTGTTTACCTATACTCATGTTGGATCTCTGTGTTAACAACGTTTAGTCTTTAGTAGTCTGCTAAGTGTAAAAGTATTTAAGTATAATTTTAACTTTCATTTCTCTCATGATAAAAGGTCAGCAACCTTTCATAGGTTTAACAATCACTGGTATTTGCCCATTTTTCTATTGTTTTTAAAAATTTGTTCTATTAATATGTTAAAGAAATAGTATTTGCTATATGAGTTGTAAATGTATACCAGGTTTGGCTGTATTTTTTTTTAAATTATTTTTTTCAACGTTTATTTATTTTTGGGACAGAGAGAGACAAAGCATGAACGGGGGAGGGGCAGAGAGAGAGGGAGACACAGAATCGGAAACAGGCTCCAGGCTCTGAGCCATCAGCCCATAGCCTCACGCGGGGCTCGAACTCACGTTCCGCAAGATTGTGACCTGGCTGAAGTCGGACGCTTAACCGACTGTGCCACCCAGGCGCCCCACCAGGTTTGGCTGTATTAATTGTGATTCTTTTTTCCTTATAATTATTTTTTTAGTTTTTAAATTTATTTTAAAAATTTATGGTCATTCTAGTTGTTTTCAAAATAAAAATGAAACATCTCCATGACAATGTTATTATTTTTAAAATTATTCCATATTTTTCTAATACTTTAATGTCTCATTTTGTAGAATTAAATTCTGTATCTATTTCTTTTAATTACTATATTTAAAATTAATTTTAATAACTTATTAGGTCTAGTGCATAATAATTCTGTCATCTTTTCTAGAAATATTTATAGAATTTATTTGTTGATTATATCTTGTTTATTTAACTATATGAACCTTATTTTGTTTTGTTTTTTTGAAAGAAAACTTTTTATTACCTTTATGTACAGAAAATCCAGTAGCATACACTGAGCCCAGTTTGGTGGCCAGGTCTTTAGCTGTTGTCTTTTCCAACTTGGCAATGTGAGCCACCGACTTTGGACCCAGGTCATTGCCTCCCCAGTGACAGCAGATGTCATCATATCTGTCCTTGTAATTGGTCCTGATTGCTTCTACCAGCTAGCCAGAGCTCCTTTGTCTTCTGAGTTAAATACTGTAAAGGTGACTGTGGTATAGGTCTTCTTGGGGACTAGGTGCCCCACCTGGCCTTGTCCTTGATAATGTAGTAGGGAATCCCTATCTTTCAATTTAGGGCAGGCAGGAAGACAACCAGTTTGGGATCCACATCGTGTGCAGTCCCTACCAGTTGAACCTCCTTGTTTTCCACCAAGGTGGTAACAGTATTAACTGCAGCTCAAAGGACAGGTGCCTTCTTAGTAGGGACATCCCCTTTGCTGGCAGCTTTCTTCTCAGCCCAGGTCCAACAGTCTCTGCTTCTCTTGCTTTGTCTCTGGTCTGTATTTGTGAGCCAGCTTAAGTAGTTGAGTAGCTGTTTGGTGGTCCAAGATCTGGGTGACCTGATTAAACATGGAAGACACTCGTAGACAGTTTTTAGACCTTTGTCGCTGCAGCCAGATGTAGTGGATCATTTGACAAAGTGGGTAAGGTCCCTTTTAGGCTGAAGATAGTCTCCACTGCCAAAATTCTTGCACCTTTTCTCAAATAGGGGATTGACCACCTTCTTGGCCTCCTGCTTCTTGACAACACCAGGAACCAAGGCCACCTTCTTCCCTTTAGTCTTCTTTGTTTTGGGCATCTTGGATGGCTAGAGGAGAGAGAAAGCAACCATATGAACTTCATAAATAGCTTTTTCCCACTTTAAGAAACATTTTATCATTTTCCTGTTAGTATATTGTAAATTTTCTAAGTCTTTGTTATTTGTATATTGGAAGGATTTTCCCTTTACTAGGTTAACCTTGTGCCTGCTTATTTATTGAATTCTCTTCTTATTTATAATACTTTTTAGTTGAGTCTCTTGGGTTGTCTAGATATAAAATAAAACTGAAAATAATTATAATTTTACAGATTTATATCTAGTGTTATGCCTATTATTTTGTTCCCTTTTTAAATTGCATTAGTTTTTAGCCCCAGAAAAATGTTAAGTATCAGTAGTAATAATAGACATCTTTCATCTTTAATTTGAATGTTTCCATTGTACTTTTGTGAGTATAGTCCTCATATTAAGTTTTAATATCTTTCTTTACACGTTTTTCCTTTGAAAAGTAAACTTTTCAAAAGATCTTTATAATTTCTTAGTTATCTATTTGTCACTCTGAACTTAAAATCTTCAATCAAATCCACTTGGGGATCTTTATTGGAGTTGCATTAAGTATGTTTATTAATTTTTAATACCTTTTACTTTGTGACAGTGATACATTGTTTTTCTTCCTATGATTATTTTTCCATTTATTCGGGGATTATGTAAAGCTATTCATTGAAACTGTGGTGTGTGTGTGTGTGTGTGTGTGTGTGTGTGTGTGTGGCTTGCTTTGTTTTTATCTCTTCTTTTTTATAGTTGAGGTACCATTTTGTATGAGACATTTTTATTTTCATTTACACTCTAATTAAGTTAATATGTAGGAAAAGGATAGACTTTGTAAATTTATCATATTTTTGTGCATCTTACTGAATCATCTGTTAATTCAAGCATCTTTTCATAGTTGCATGTAAACATTTTTATGTCTTCTTTTTCAATATAGATACTTTTAGGCATTTACTGAAGTAATTAGAAATAATAAAGCATTGTTATTTTTGTAGTGATAACAGGTATCCTTAATTCCGGATTTTAATAGAAGCAGATTTTATTCATCACTATATAATGTTGGTTATTGTATTTTCTTAAAGCATCTGTATTATGTTTAGATAATTTGCTTGTAGTCCTGTTTTGCTTCATACTTTTTTTCTGTCAGATAGCTGCTGTGTATGTGCAATGAATGAAACAAGTAACAATTTCTTGCCTTATGAACTTTATATTCCAAAAAGAGAGGATGCAGGTAATGATAATGATAGTGATAATAAAATAACAACCACAAAACAATTACAGCAGCAGCAGCAGCAGCAGCAAGAAAACTAATTATGTAATGTAATATATACATATATATGATAATATACATGTATATGAAACATGTAATAATTTTTGTTTGAAGGAGTATTGTGGGTTTAAGTAAGTCCCTCAATGACAAAGTGATCTCTTTGTTAATAACTTAAGGAAAAGAAGGAGCTAGTAATGCAGCTATGAAGAACAGTCAAGACAGAAGAGTAAATGCTAAGGTTATGAAAATAGAAGAAACTTGGCATGTTTAAGGAATAGCATGAGAGAACATTATGGCTAGAGCCGAGTCAGTGAGGGAGAGAAAGAATGAAATCAGAAACATAAATTTGGGGAACAGATTATGTATAGTCTGAATGGAATGACATCAAGAGAGGTTGAATGAGAGGAGAGAAATTGTTGACAAAAATTCAAATAGCTATTTTGTGGAGTTCTGCCATAATAGGGAAGAAAAAGAAAGAGAAAAATGGTAGCTGGGAAAAAAATGGAGTAAAGAGAAATTATTTTTTTTAAGGTGAAGAAATTGTGGTACATGTATACATCATTGGGGAAGATCCTGTGAAGGCTGATAATGTGGTGATAAAGTCACCTTGGAAGTCTTGCTGGAGCAATGTCTATGAGCAGACCAGAAGCTAGGGGTTCTAGTGCACAATGGAAGAGTTGTACTCTACCAGTGATAGGTAGTTGAAGCACGATATCACAAGAAAAGTTTACAGACACTGGTAGGTGAGTAGATCTGGTGGTGGTGGAAATCTACTTCGTATTGCATACGAAGCTGGGACCAAGTATAGGAAAGTGAAGCCATAGCTGTTTGAGACAGAGGAGTATCAAAAATAAATCTAAGATAGTATATCTCAAATTATCTGCGGTGAAGGACCAGATTCTTTTTGTTTCTTTTGATTCCTAATATGTGGTGGGATACATTTGAAATTGTAACAAAAATTATTCAAAAAGTTAAAATGTAAACAGTCATAAAATATAAATCCAATTTAAAAAATATTCATCAGACGTAAAATGAGTATGTCAAATTATAACTGAACCAATGTAAGTTCACTTCTTGGTAAGTCAGACACTGCACTAGGTTGATTTGTCACACAAAACTTTATTTTCAGCAAATAAAGAAATCACAGGAGTGGTTTCCAAAGCTGACTCATCAAGCAAGGGAATCCTTTTGTTGAGGGGTGGGATGAATATTTAGATAGAGAAGCCTTGTCATCATATATACAGGCAGGCATATAGTCACACATGTACCCAAAGGAAGCATGTCTATACATACGTTGTATGTTATGTAAATGAAGCTGGTGCGACTCTTTGGGTAGAGATTTTAGTATTATAAAGAGATAAAGGTGGCCATTCGAGAGGTCACTCCATGGTCCATCTCCACAGGTTGCATTCACAAGTTGAGCTTAAACTGTACTGGGTGGTCTGGGAGGTCTGGGCAGCCTGGAGGTCTTATCAGGGCAGTTGCTTTCACTGGAGGGATGGTTTCACTTTCCACCTGCCTGAGTTAAGAGATAGGCTAGAAATAGCTTAAGGAAAAATGTGGCACAAAGTGAGTATAAGCAGGTGGGGAGTAAAGATCAGGTCTTGGGGTCTAGCTGATGAGCAAATTGGTATAAAATATCGCAAATGCTTTCTTTAAACTCCACTACATATCTTGCAAGTTGGTAGCAAACATTTCAGACTGTCTGTAGGCCAGGGACCATGTTTTAAATAGCACTATCCAAAAGAGTAAGAGAGAGAGTAAACTAGAGAAATACAGTATAATTTCTGTGATTACTGAGATTATGATCATAAATGTAAAATGAGACTATTAGGAAGGAAAAAAAAAATATTTTCCTTCTACCCTTCCAGGTTTTTGCCTGGGGCTCTATGACAAAAGACAGGTTAAGAAGAGCAAAAGGGAAGTTTATTAACCTGTGTATCTTATATCCATGTGAGAGAAACTCAGGGTTGAGTAACTGAGGGTTGGTTAAAATTTGAGTTTATAATAACATTTTAGCAATATAACAATACATTTTTATACAAGAGATAAGACAAAGGAAAAATACTTTGAGTCTTGGAGGTAGCATGTTGTGGGAAGGCAAATGTATGGAAGATAAGGGCTAGTTAGTAAAGTTTGTTATGTAGAATCCTCTGGTGTTGTCTCTCAAGCTGATAAAGGCCTAAAGTCTCCTGTAATAAAATTTTATGCTTCTTGGTAGAGAAGAGTAGACAGGGGAGGGAAGACACCTTTGCAAACTTATCTCCTGGTTTTAGGTAAATAGAGGGAAGTCAAAGAACTTTCCTTGTATCTACTTCTTAATAGCCTCCAGGTCAAAATAATCCTATGCCAAAGTGGCATATTTTGGAATGACACATTTTGCTAGCTTATACTATTTAGCTTGATTTTGGTATTTTTTTTTCTTCCAACCATATTTACTTATTGCATAACTGAAGCACAAACAGAGATATGGAAGTTGAGGGTATATTCAATGGGGTAAATAAATGATTGGGCATAGGATTTAAACTGGTTATCAAAGGAAGTAAGGGTATAGGGGAAGTAAGGACAGGACAATTGAAAATGGATTAGTGTGGGGATTCTGGATGGTTCAGTCAGTTACATGTCCAACTTTGGCTCAGGTCTGTGAGTTCGAGCCCTGCATCGGGCTCTGTGCTAACAACTTGGAGCCTGGAGACTGCTTTAGATTTTATCTCCTTCTCTCTCTGTTCCTCCCCCAACTTGCTCTCGTGCTCTCTCTTTCTCTCTCTCTCAAAAATAAATAAGCATTTAAAAAATTAAAAAGAAAATGGATTAATGATCTCAAGGGTTGAAGGCTTGTAGAGGTGAAGTACTAAATTAACTAAGCTGAAAGAATGGAAGATCGTGTTCATAAAATGGGATACTGGAAATTAAAATTGTAGAGAGATTACATATTTTAGTAATGACAAGTTCAGACTATAATCATGAGAGAGGCTGATTGAGATATGGGGGAGAAAGTGATCATTTGAGGAGAAAAGGTCAAAGATCCAAGGCACTAGTGTATTGGAAAAATTATCTTCATATGTACTGAAATCATTGGAGAACTGGTAGGGAAAGAATAAGAAATCTCAAGGACATTCCTGACCTGAGTCAGGAAAGAACTGCAACAAGGATAATGGATAACTTAATCAGAGGACAGATCAAAGGGCGTGTACCTTTTAGGGATGGAGAAGGGAAAATTATCTGGAAATTGCAGATTGCAGAAATTAAAAATTGCCAGACTCAAATAGTAAGGGGGAAAAGAAGGGTGTGGATAGAAAACAGTTATCAATTGAAAAAGCTCAGGGGAGCCAATGTCCTCAAGGGAGAATCAGGTTTCAGGAAGAATAAAATGCTGAAAGAAATGTTAGGAGGTTAAAAACACAGAGAATATTATTGATGACAGACCAATATTGCAGTTTAAAAACTCAGTAGAGACTTTTCCTGGGTTCAAATAGGGGACAGAAAAATGGTATGGGCAGAATATTATGGGCTGAGAGCCTAGGTTTGTGAAATTTGAGTTTCTTGCAGATACTCGACCTAAACAGTAATAAAGTGCATAGTGAACAGGTCTATATATGCATCAGTATTAAATCAGCTCCACTTTTCTGTTTTCCCTCCACCCACATGGAATGAGGTGCTCTTATTTGGTGGTTATATCCTATCTGCTAGCTACAATATCAGTGAGGGACACAATACCCCTGGGTTGTTACATTGCAGCCAGTTCATAGTTAGAACTTATCAGGAAAGATAGCATGTGCCTCCATTGTTCAAGGACAAATCAGTGGAGGAAGTAAATAGATATGTTAAAGGGTCATTCTGGCTGCAGGCTAAATGAATATCCACAAAATAGAAGACAACAAGAATAAAAGAATGACTAGCAATAGAAGCCATGAGCTTTGAAGTGCAGTTCCTTTCTTCTGTGTTTTTCCATCTTAGAATATCTCAACATTCTAGAATAACCTGCCCATGCATAGGTTTACCTTTCCTTGTCAAAGGAAAATGCACTATGTACACACACTGCTGTAACTGTGCCTATGTCCTATCCTTATTACATAACATTTTCAAGGAAGAGGAAGGAGAGAAATAAGGCATGACTCTTGTAAGCTCTGGACAGGTGCTTCTAGCATCCTGCTAGTATGAAGGAGTCAGCACAGAAAATTTGTTTATAACACAATTGTTCGGGTATTTTCATTCCTGTTCTTAACTTTAAGGTAATTCTTTCCATTTTCTCCCAAAAGATTGTTGTCCTGGGCATTCATATGTTTTCCATGATTTCTCATTCTCTAGCTACTTTGATTTAAACTGTATTCCTTCACCATTATTTAATTCCTTAGAAACATCATTTCCCCTTTTCCTTTCCATGTCCTTAATTTTTTTATTTACTCAAGCACCTAGTTGGTGATTGTGACAAATATATATTTGATTTTCTGGCTCACTAGACTTACAACCTAGAAAAGGGAAACTGAAAAATTAGTGATCCAGAAAACAGATATTGCTTATTTTGTGACCTTACTGTGTGTATGTATACAATCCATCGCTCCCACCTTTCTGAAGATATGTATAGCAATAAAAATAGAAACAACATGGGTCCTTTCCTTACATATTAAATTCACAAAGCTGTTTTTAAATATCCTGCAAAATATGTAAAAGTATGGGTCAATATAAGCTTGAATGGGATCATTTTGTGCCTTTTAATTTGTTCTTTCAAGGTGTCTGTTTCTGTCTTTTTCATTTGTCCCTTCACTTCTTCAGTCATATAATAGGGTTTCTTGATCCCAGTCTAAACAATATAAAAAAGAAGAAAAATAGGGAGGCTGGGGACATTCTCTAAGCTACAATGGGACCGAAATAGGTGAGTCATATCACAAAGTAAGGTTTTAGTGCAATGAAAAGGATGACCTTGGAACTATAAAACTGGGTATAAAACTAAGAGGAAACTGCACTATCATAGAACATCTACATAAAGATAAACTAACAGGGCTAGATACCTCAAAGGATAGAGAAGTACTATATTCTGTCTTACATTTGTTTGAGTTTCATAAAAGCCTTCTTTCCTACATTTGGTGGGTAATATATCATTTTGGCATCTACAAGTCACAAAATACACAAGAAAGCTGAATGAGATAGTGTGGTGCTTCCCAGTTAACTGTTAGACTGTGTAGAATTGTCCTGGAATTTCATATACCTAAAGGGAGAGAAGGAAGAGAAACTTCCAGCTATTATAATTTTCTCAGGGAGGGAGAAGAAGTAAGCAAAAGTGACATTTTGTAAGTCGTATTAGTGACCTCAGGAATCAAATTTACATAAATAATAATGAATACATATTCCTAAATTTGGTGAGATTACCAAGCTGTATTTTGTTTCACTGACCTTTCTTGGCTCTTTCTTTGCCACCACTTCTATTTATGCTTTCATATTTTAGGAACATTTTGTTTTGTTTCTAAATAGACTTAAAATGGAAAAATAAAGAAATGTGCTTTATTTTCTGTTTCTCTGTCCTTCTGTCCCTCTGTTCCTTTGTCCCTCCTTCCCTCTCCCTTTTCATTTTCTCTCCTCCAGTTATTTTCTGTTGGAAAAAATAAATAAATAAAACAGGTACAATTGTCTTAAGATTCTGAAAAAAGCTAAGAATTTATTCCATTACTTTTAGAATAATCCCAACTGAGACATGCCACATCAAGTTTGCCAGATCATTAGGAAATATGTCTATATCTTATTCAAACTTTTTCTCTTCCATTATTTCAAATAGTAAAATGTAGGGAACCAGGGCAGGCTACCCCCAAATGTGCCATTTTGGCATAAAGACTATTTCAAGTTAAAAGTAAGGAAAACCCAGCAGATGCAGGAAAGGCTCTTTCTCTGCCTTCCCCATAACGATGTAAATTTACCTTGGTAAGGAGATCCTGATACAGTAAGAGAAGTATTAACAAAGGACCCTTTTACTGAAGGAATTCATCTTAGAATTCCTTAATAGAACATAAGGACATAATAGAACAATCTTGTTTTTTCAAATATCTCTTTCCCTCTTCTTGTTAATAAGCTTTCTCCCCTGTATTATCTTCAGGCCCCCACCCATTTCCTTAGCTCATATAAGCTTCATGTTGCCTCATTGGCTTTGGAATTTCATGTCTTGTGAATTCCCCAACATGCCCCCCCCACACACACACACCTCCCCAACTCCCTGTGCATACGACTATTAAATTTGATTTTCTCCTGTTAATCTATCTCCTGTCAATTTGATTCTTAGTCCAACTAGAGGGACCATGGGACAGAGGAAGATCTTTTTCCTTGGCAAAAGCATTTAAGAAGGGACTAAAGAGAAAAAAGCAGTTTAAGTGAAGCTAGAAAATTATGAGGAAAAGCAGTTAAAGTGCCTATCTCCAAAATATGTAACAATTAAAATTATGCAAGTAAACTATTGGTTTGCTGTCACAGACTATGAGTCTGGAGTTGTCTCTTGTCCAGGAAGAGAGTGGATGCAGAATTGAATATGAGACAGGCTAAGGTCCGGGAGGAGACAAGAGCACTGAACAGAACTTTCATCTCCATGTTTATTAAGTTCTCAAGATCTTACACATGTGGTGAATGTGAAGAAAACAAGATCTTACACACGTGGTGAACGTGAAGAAAACAATCATTGTGTGTAAGCAAAAGCTCTGGGGGGCAGAGTTTCTGATCAAGGTATATTGGCACCAGATGGAAAGTAATTTCCTGCAGGTGATATAACAAGTTACTCGTGATTCCATTACCATATCTCGCTACTTGACCTCAGGCGCTTTCAACCCATGGTGGAGTCTTTCTGCCCTAAGCTTTTTTTCTAACCCTTATGTAAGTAGAACCTATTTCCCCACAGTTCTCCCTTTTTCGTTTTTCTTCATCTTAAGTTTACATATGAGGACTGTGATGACAAGCTTCCGATCCTTTTTCTGCTGTCGGGTAGTTTGGTGGGTGATTTTGTAAAAGACATAAAAAGAGGCACAGTAGAAGTATTCCACTTCCCAGAGTTATCCAGAATTTGAGATGGGCATTAGCCAAGAGAGAGAGAGTTAAAGTCTTTCCAAAAGGACCAGGAGTCGACCCATTTATTTCTTAGTTCTTCGGAGTATTGTAGTTGTTGGTGTAATGTTACATCTAACATTTCTATCACAGGGCAGCTTAGAATGGAGGATTTGACCATAAATTGATTAAGTACATGTTCAATTTGATAGTGTAGTGAAGACTAATTCCAGCAATGGTAGCAGAGGCTATAATGCTTACCACAGCTAGGATCCCCATGATTAAGAAGCCTATGATTTAACTTTGCCTGGTTAATGAATACCAGTGATGGAGATCATGGTCATCAGATGCAAATCAGGGGTATATGCAATACCACTGTGTTCTAAGAGGATGCCGCCTAGTTAGGCATTTAAGGCTTCCCCATATACCAGAGGCAAGGACTTGCATTTGTCGAGTGGCTTCAGGATGTGGAGTCCGTGAAGAGGCTTCCTCCATCTTGGAAAATGGGAGCGGTGGTCGCTCATTCAGAGTCATTCTCCGGAAGTCCTGGTTGATTGGAAGCTATTCTGAGGGTCTCCACCATGCCGTGTTATAGCTTCACCAACCAAGAGGAAATCCTCAGAGGTCTGGAATCTGAAAGAACACACGTATCCTCGACCCCAGGTGAGAATTTTGAACCAGCACGATAGGGTGATAGGTTTTATCTAATTTAGAAGAAGGTAGCTCAGATGCTGTTAGTCCTTGAGGGTCAAAATTTGAAAACTTAAGAGTGATTATAGCACAATTGAGGAGAAGTTAAGGTTGTAACGTAGACAGCTATGGATAAACCTCCCATCTTTGTTTTTTTTTTTTAACATATTTTTAATTTTGTGTGCTTCGTTCTACAATTTCTTGGCTTTGTGGGTTATAAGGAAATTTAATTTTATCTGCCATTTCCTTCTGCCTTTGTTTCCCACATCATTTCCCCCCTGAACGATTTTGACCCTTAAAATCTTTAAGGTTGCTGAAGGTGGGTAGTCTTCTCTTCTGTAACTTCTTCCTGCTGAATAGGGGTGTAAAGATGTCCCTACTTATGGGTCAACGTTGCTTTGCTGGGGTAGATATAGGGGAGTCATGAAAGGGGACAGTTCAGGGGAAACAGAGCCTCCTTGAATAGAAAGGATCATCTCTGTCTACTGAAAATTATAGCTGTGAAGAAATATTCCAACAAGAGTCAAAACTATGACAAAAAGACTCATGAATGAACATGATTAAAAGATCTAATGCAATTGACAAGGAAATTCAGTTATGTCTGTGGCACATAACACTTCAATAATCAAAATATCAAGTGATGACCTCATACTAAAAAATATTAAAGCTAGGAATTGCATATAATCTCTAGAATGGTTACAACATTTACTCAAATGTAACCAAAGGCTTATTTGTTTGTGCTTCCAGAGTAACTTAACATACCAAAGAAACCTAATTGGTCAAAGAGATTTCATTTAAAATTTAACTATTGGGAAATTTGTTTACTAAAGTCTTTGAAAGCTATCCTAACAATTACCCATGAAAAGTTTGAGACAAAGTTAACTATTACTTTAAGTCATAACGTGAGCTTGTTTGACCTTTGATAAACAGGTCTATTTCAAACCAACAAACTTATGTTTGGGTCCACCTAAACCAATTTGTCCCCCATGGTTAATTTTTACCTGGAACACTGGTGGAGAAATCTGAAGTGGGTGGTCTTTACTCCTTGACATCTTGGAGACAATGTTTAAGGGTTGGGAGAAGGTTTTTATAGCTAATAATATAGCTCAAAGTTCTGAATGTTGAGTAGAGCCAAATCCAGCATATATGTTCCCAGTTTTTCCAGTTTTCCAAAGGCAAGAATCCTTGTAAGTTTCCCCCAAAGCATCTGTAAATACTTTAAGGGCATTCTTAATAGGTTGTAGCATCAGGGTAAGGATGTCAGAGGAAAAATTTTGTTCCTTTAAAAGGTTAGATTTTTCCCAATGACAAAAGGGGGAGCCAGTGTTCTCTGGATGTTGGGGTGCCAAAGGGACTAGCTGACAATAAGGAGGCTTAGGTTCCTTGGAAAAATTTTTTTATTTACTTTGGGTGGGTCTATATCTTCATAAACATAATCAGAACTCAGGGGGAGAGTAGTCCTATGAAATACAAACCATGTAAGAATGACCTCCAGCAGAACATTGGTGACTTCCATACGGTGTTCCTTTAGTGTTTTACCTGTTCATTTCCAAATATCCAGATCAAAGTTTCCTTGCTCGGGAAACCAAGGGCAGTATTGCTGGATAATCATTAATAATTTAAGGAGTGCTATATGAATGTATTGTTTCTGTTCTAGGGATAGGGAATCTCCCATAGTGATTCTCTCAAAAATTCTATGGCAGCAAATCCTAACATAGTTTTACTTTTCTCTTACCTTGTCAGTAGAGACTGTAATCCGGTGCACTTTTTCTGTTTTAAAGCTCTAGTTGTTCCCCAGTGTTCTGTATTCCTTGAGTTACGTCGGCTTCTTGGCCACGTCGGCTTCTTGGCCACGTCGGCTTCTTGGCCACGTCGGCTTCTTGGCCACGTCGGCTTCTTGGCCACGTCGGCTTCTTGGCCACGTCGGCTTCCCTTTTGATGCAGACTATGAGTCTGGAGTCCTCTCTTGCCCAACAGGAGATCAGATACAGAAGAAAAGAAAAAAAAACTCTGACTTCAGGTCATGATCTCAAAGTTCATGGGCTCGAGCACTGCATCTGGCTCTGTGCTAACAGCTCAGAGTCTGGAGCCTGCTTTGGATTCTGTGCCTCCATCTTTCTCTGCCCCTCCTCCACTCATGCTCTGTCTCTCTCAAAAATAAATAAGCATTAAAAAAACATTTTAACAAGGAACCTATCCACTGACACTTGCTTTTGCCTCCTTTTGAGTATTTTGCAGAAATATGACATTGTATTGACAATCACTTGCAATTCCAAAGCAAGAAAGAGAGAATAACATTTGGCTCAGTTGTGATAATGTGACATTCCACATCACCTACTCATATTGCAAGATATTGCTTGTTTGTTAAGTTAAAATTTATTAGAAATGTTTGCTCATCTTGTGGAAACTCACAGAACAAGTTACTCGCAATCCATTCTTTTACTGTATTTACTTTCTTTGTATTATTAATCATAAGTCAAGTGATCCTTTCCGAGACAGAGTTTAGATGGGATGATGTTGTAAATCCTTCAAATATGGTCTACCATGGTAACTCTGAAATATCCAATTTACAATAGGATTTTAGATGCTCTTAACCAAGGCATAGTTTAACACTCATGGATTATTGCTTTTCAATTGGAAAAGAAATTTGTTAAGCTTTACCCTTCACTTTTCCATTTCACAGATGAAGAAACTGAGGTTTCTTAACCTCTTAGACAAGGTTTAATACCTTGCCAATATCTCATAGCTGATAAACACATTTTTGGATTTGATTCCAAACCAACTCTCTTTTAAGGGCTGTGCTCTCTAAAATATATAAATTGCTTAACTCAGAAGTAACCCTTAAAAAGTCCCAATAAAGCAATTAACATTATGTTTTCCTCTTTGTCAAAAGCTATTTGGTCAAAATTCCAGTGTATAATCATGGTAGACTCTATAATGTGAAGTTAATTGAGGGGCATCTTAATTAATATCTGGTGTTTTCCGACTATAACTACTTGTTCTGAAGCCCTGTCAGGATTCTCAAAGCTTAGCCTAGACTAATGAAGCAAAATGAGTAAAGTAAAATAAAACAATTATTCTGTCTGAAGAAGGAGTTGCCTTGGTTTCACATTTTCTTCATTTCAGATCCAAAAGCAAAATGATGAGCCTACTATAGAATCATAAAATTATAAAACTTTAGAGTTAAAAGTAAAAATACTAGATAGATAATATCTAGATAATATGACAATTTATGCCAGTTTTATTTCATAACCTAATTTATACCAGATAGCTACAGAGTTTAGAAAATATGCCAGAAAATATTTATTATTTGATATAATCAAATCAAATATTGCCCTTTGTGTAGGTTTAAAATGGTCAAATATCATCAATTTCATGTTTCAATCTAAATATGATACCCATTTTAGAGATGAGTGAATCCAGCATTAAAGAAAAAGATCTATTTGACCCTTCAATTCACTTTCAAAAGGAATAGACCAAAAGTCACATCCCCAAAGCCTTTTCCATTAGATTCTCAATAGAGAATAATGAAGCAAAATCTACTTGTTTCATTGAGGGTTTGATTACATTATAAGAAGCCAGTATTTGGTTGATTTCTTTAAAAATTTAAATACTAGTATCCACTGGTCTACAGTGGGTTAAATGCTTGTTTTTTCTAGAATGTCTATTACTCTATGGAGAGCTGTAATAAGTGAAAAGGACCAGTATTGCAGAATACTTCTAAGAAATTGAGTATTTTCTCCCTGTTTTTGTTGTTTTAAATAAGTAACCATTCCCCCTTTCTAAGTCATAAAGAGTAATTTTTGGTGATCATTTTCCATAACATAAAGTTATGATTATTATGGGTCTTCAGCTGATAGATATCCATTTGCTTATTGAAAGTGATATGTAAGACCCTCCTTAGGCCAGGACTATACTGTATACATCTCAGTAAGTCCTGCTCTGTAAGCACAGTTCTTTGCAGATAGTAGACACCTAATGGCTTTCTGGTTCTAAATTGCATTGGAAGAAATAATGAAAGGTCTCGGGTTTAAAATTGACGGGTGTTCTCGGTCTTTAATATCTTAACAGAATATGCATAAATTACTTTTTGATTTATTGCTTTAGATTTCTCTAGGACAGTGTACTTTTCCTTTGCAATTAAAGTACTTTGATTCAGTAATCTTAAAACTATGATAGAGTATATTCATGGAGATGGCCTACTTGACTCAGGTCTTTGGGAAGAGGATACAATAATCTAATCTCCCAAGTGTCAGTGTGAAGCTATACTCTGCAATCTCCCTTTATAAAGAGAATATGTGTGCCATCTTATTTTTAATTGTAAACTCCTAGAATATCAAGTGTTTTGAAAGATTACACATAGAGACCTCTAAATAAAATGTATAGAAAGACTCTGTAGGGGAAAGTTTGTCAATTTGGAAAAGCCCTTGGGCCTCTGTTTGTTTGTTTGTTTGTTTGTTTGTTTTTAATCTTTTTCAATTTAGAGGGCCTGGTTTCTGTTTCAGAACAAATGAATGAAAGAACTTTCATTTAATTTTAACAGTTCACAAATGTGTTACCTGGTTTTGACAAGGGCGTCTGTAATATCTCAAAACTATGTTAAAGATAGAGCATTTAGCAACCCAGGAAGACAATGACTGTAAAACACAAAATTAACTCATCAAGTTACTGTAATTTTCTTTCCCTTTGTCTCCAGCTGATTAGTACAAATTAACCGCCTGAGCAGTTAGCGTGCAATATGGAAATCTTTGATATCTGCTGAGAAGGCAGGCTTTTTTTTTTTCCTGCTTTCAACTACATCTATGTAAAATTCCAGAACTCCCTATAGACATTGCTCTATTGTGATCATTAATATTTTTTGAACTTTAAGGGCATGTTTATATGTTTGTTTTTAGAATTTCTTACCTTAATTTATTAAAACATTTATAATCTTTATAAATGCCTAGATAGGAATTCCAAAGAGAAAAAAGAGAGAAGAGGAAAAAAAAAAAACTGAGATACCTAGGTATCTCATCTCTTCATGGAGATAATAAATATCTCACTGGATTGTTGTGAGAATGAAAATTCAATGACGTATGTTTTAAAAATTTAGAACATAGTCTAATCCATACTTTACATTTAGTGTGCATTGTAAAATTATTTTTATTAAACACAGAATTTGATCAGTGAAATATGCTACTTATTTCAATCTCTTCACTCTCAGGAAAAGAGATATTTAGGTAATTTATATTGATTGCATTCAATATAGTCTGAGAGAGAGCTTAACAAATGTGAATTGCTATACAAAGAAAAGTGAACTCTTGACTAGCTATTGAAAAAGAATGACGAGTTATGTTAAAAAGAGGTTAAAAAGGGCATCAGTCATGGAAAGGAAACAAGTCATATACTTGGTCAGTAGTCAACTGATTTTTGGGAGAATGTATCTGGAAGAATGTATATATAACCATATAGTTATGTGGTAGTGGGATATGATTGTCAGAACTACCTAAAAGTAAACATCAGGAGCTTTTTACCCCCTTTGTCTATCAAATAGTTGGCAGCTATTTCAAGGAGAAAAACATTTAATATAAATTGTTCATTCAGTATATTTGAATTCTTAAATCCTTATATTTTATTTCTGAATGCATTAAAATATTCCCATTTATAGAACAGTTTCTCTACATAGTAATTAATGCATTCTTTTAACAGAAAGTTTTTTATTTTACTTTTTTATGTTTATTTATTTTGAGAGAGAACATGAGCAGGGGATGTGCAGAAAGAGAAGGAGAGAGACAATCCTTAGCAGGCTTCATGCTGTCAGTGCAAAGCCCAACGTGGACTCAAACTCACAAACAGTGAATTCATGACCTAAGCTGAAATCAAGAATTGGCTGCTTAACTGCCTGAGCCACCCAGGCACCCCATTTAGTAGAAAGTTTTGATCAAGGATCACCAAGTTCTAGATTTTTGTGTTGGGAGTTAAGCACCGAACAAGGATAGCCTAGTTTCTGTACTCAAGGAACTTAATGCAGAGAGGAAGGAATACCCAAGCATGAATTTTATGAATGACAAATTCAAGAAAAGTCTGAACTTATTTTTATGATTCAAACCAAAATATTATTTTTACTTTAAAATGTAGTGACAGCCAAGTTCTGATTTAGAAACAAATAATATATCACAAGAACATGTTCCCATGCCAGGAACTGACCCATTGGCTCAGTGTTTCTCATCCTTCTCTGATGTGATGTAGGGAACTTGATTAAAAATGGTACTATCTTGGTACTGTTCAAGCTTATTGGCTTAATACCTTCAGACAGTCTCTGAATCTGTATGTTGAACAAGAACTAAGGCACTTCTTTTTAAATTAGTTAATTCAAGAAACACTAGTATATCTCAGAAACTAGTCATTTGTTTGGCTCTTTAGGTTTTTGTTTATTTATTTGGTGGAGTTACATAGAATATTAATTCAGTTTAATCTTGAAAGCCAACAGCTTGAATCTAAGATATCTATAGAAACCCATTACTTCCTGTCATTTGGAATAAGCCTGTATCACCCTTATTTGGAACCATAGTATGGTATGTTCTTCAATTTTATCTCTTTGAACTAGTTTTTCTCCTAATACTCCGATGTTTTAAATGTGTTCACCTATTCAATACTTAACTGCAAAGTTGTGAATCACTGTATAATTGAGAGAAATCAGTGAGGTAGTCTAATACGTTAGTCTCATGATAAAATCAAACCATGGAATGTTTAAGCCTTCCAATTTTTGTGTTATTCTTTTCTCATTCTCTTTCCTTTTCTTCACTTTCTATTAGCTTGGAGTTAAAACTGCTTACCATCTGTCCTTTAGTATCTGATATGATTTAATTTAAGAATACTTTTAAAAGATCACATCACAAGTGTTTTAAAACAAACTTCGCTAAAAGTAACAGAAAACACAAAGAACTGTCTCCAATAGTAGTAGTAGCATTTAAATTCAAAAACATCTAAAATCTGTTTATTTTTAAATATTAAAAAAAATTGAAATAAATTAATATGTAATTCTTATCCTACAAGGACCACATTATCTTTCTATTCATAAAATAGATGAAATGACTTTAGTTGTATTGATTTGGAGATAGGAAAGGGATAGCTGAAAAAAGTCAACAATGAAAATGTATGTCAGTTCCTAGGTTTGCTTGTCATCTTTATTAATAATCTACAAAAAGGATTAAGTAAAATTTTAATAAAATGTGTTAGATATATGAAATTGAGAGATGTAAGCATGAATGGCAGCTTAATGTTACATGCCAACAAGGTTATGTAATTGATCAGAGAATAACAAAATGAGCTCAATATTAAAAATGGACCACCTCATAAAATAGGCAATCAGATGAAAATCAGGATGGGTGATCAGTGTATGGAAAGAACATGGAAATAGCAGAGTGCATATGTATAATAAAATTGACATTCTTCATTGGACAAAGCAATTTGTGTCAAGGTGGAATATTAGAAAAGGCACTGCATTTATGATTAAAAAGAAAATCATTGTCATGGTCCTAGTTCTGTTCCTCCCTATACTATCTTGAGGAAATCACATAAACTCTCCAGGCCTCAATTTGCTTTAGTGTAAAGATGACGATTATACTGGTTTATATGCTACTTTCAAGGGATCCCTCGGATTTGTTAGCTCTTCAGGAGCTGTAAGGGATATGGTGGGCCTACAGAATTCTTAATTAAAATTGGAGTCCTAGGCATGTAACATATAACTGGAAAAATGTTTTGTTTAATGTTTGTTAATTTTTGAGAGAGAGAGGCAAACAGACAGCACGAGCAGGGGAAGGGGGGTGGGGGGAGACAGAGAACCCCCAGCAGGCTGTGCATCATCAGCACAGAGCCTGATGTGAGACTCAAATTCACAAACCATGAGATCATGACCTAAGCCAAAATTAAGAGGCAGACTCTTAACCCACTAAGCCACCCTGAAACCCCTAACTGTAAAAATCTTATTTAAAGTTTAAGCAAAAGATGAGAATGATATTCCAATTAGAAGGAGCATAACAACAATTATCTAGATAATTCAATTTCTACATCATGTTTACCTAAATTGCCTCGAAATGTTAACAGAAATGATTAAAAAAAGAGAAGAGAGAAATACTGATTATTAGCTTCAATTCTTTGTGAATATAAAGAACTCATTTTAATTCAATTTCCATAATTTAATGTAATCAATGTATATAATCTATATATAAATTCTTATATTCCTATTTTGAATGAAATATGAATATAGTATTCATAGTTCATATATAATGAAAGTGATGAGTTTTTTCTCTTCAAAATTGTATAGTTTTTAATAAACTAATGATAAATCACTGTAATAAGACAAAATTATATAAATGTGACACAATTATTTTGCTTTAGGAATAAAACAAATGATCACATTTGCCATCACGTTGTTAAAATAAACATATTTTTATTTACAGAACTGGTTCTTAAACTTATGTTTTGTAGGAAAAAAGAAAATTCTCCATCATTTTCACTTAGAATAGAATTGCATTTTGATGCCATGATCAGAATTATTATTCTTAGTACCCAAGTGCAGTAATACAGACAAAACATGGAGAATATGTATAGATTCTACTTAGTCATTTTCTTTTAGAATATTGTGTATGTTATTTCAGAATGTAAGAGAGTCCTTGATCAATATATTTAGTTAGGTTTTATTAAAACCTCATAAAAATTCTGTTTTTCTGGCTCCCAAAGACCTGAACTAAAGCAATATCCCCCAAATGACCTATAGGCCTCCAGTTTCCTTCTTCCTGAGCCCATTCCCGGTCTCTCCTTCATACTTTTGCTAGAGGTCCTTTTAGAACCCTTCTGACCAGGTAAATCTTATTACCAAAATCTTTAGTTGCCATTCCATTGCTTAGATAAAATACTGATGACTAATAAGGTTATTTTCAGCTTTTCACAGGCTGCATCCAAACTTACTGCTTTGTGTGTCCCCTCAAAATTCATATATTGAAGCCTAACCTCCACTGTGATAATATTTGGAAAGGAGACCTTTGGGGAGTAATTAGATTTAGATGAGGTCGTGGGGGTGGAGTTCCCTGATGGTACCCATGCCTTTATAAGGATATGAAGAGCCCAGAGCTCTTTTTTTTTTTTTTTTCCCCACTATGTGAGGACACAGTGAGAACATGGTCATCTGTGAACCAGGAAGTGGGTTCTCATCAGACACTGAATCTGTTGACACCTTGATCTTAGAGTTTCTAGTCTAAGATAAATAAATATTTGGTAGGATAAATAAATGTTTGGTGTTTAACCCACACAGTCTATAGTATTTTTTTGTTATTGCAGCCCAAACTGATGAAGACCTATGTTTTCCAGATTTTCTCCTGTCACTCATATGTCAGAACTCTATCCCTGCTATACCTGAACTGGCTGTAGAATGAACCCTTCATGCACTCACATGTGGAACATCCATTAGCCTTCTATCACACCCTATTTCTGCTGTTCAGAATTCTACTTGTTATGCAAGTCCAAGTACTCTATGTCCAACTAGTCTGTGGAACCTTTTTTCTTTGTATTCTAGGGGTAGGATATTCCTCTATTACAATGTTTTTCATAGCTAAATATCCCTGTGTAATACCTTGAAACAGTAGTCAAGAGATGCTAAATAATTGAGGACTGTTATCCATTTTTTTTTTGTGGTTATCCCTAGAGGTCACCTAAGTCCTTAGCCCAATCATTCCCCTCATTTGCTGCATCATACTTGTATTTTATACTCGTATTTGTATTTGTTTCTTTTCAGACATTAAACACACTGAGGGTAGAAAGGTCAGTGTAATACTCCCACTATGTTTATCCCACCATTTATCTCTTGCATCCATTTATCTATTGCATTTATCTATTGCATCCATTAATAGAAGATGATAGGACTGAAAGTATAGGTTTGTCTCCTATGAATTTCACCAAACTTTTCACCCCACTTTAGGGTCCTACCTGTGACTCATGCTATCTGTTTGGAGTATCCACTCTTGTTTCCTGTTTTTTGTTCTTCTGTGTCTCACCCAGTATCCTGTTGAAATGTATGTTATGTCATAGTACCCTGTTGAAATGTATGTTAGATCATAGTACTTTGCTTCTGTGAACTTGTCAATGGCTTCACATATCCCTCAAAGTAAAACTAAAGTCTTCTCAATAGCTAACGTTCTTATATAATTCTACCTTTTTTTTTTTTTATCTCTCTGACTTGATGACCCATACATAGCTCTTCCTTTCTTCATACCACTCCATAGCTCCCATAGCCATGTTGCTGCTCCTGAATACGAAGTGTACGTACTTACTTAAGGGACGGAGGTAATATAGGGCTGGAATGCTTTTTTCTCAGATGTTACATGGGACACTGTCCTACCTCTGAGTAGTATTCACCTCTTAGTAAGGTCTTCCTTGACTCTGCAATTCAAAAGTGAATCCCTCTCCTACTGTTCTTCAATTCCTTTCCTTTATATATTTCTTCATAGCATTATCAGCATATAAGACTCTAAAGGTTTTACTCATTTATTTTATGATTCCACCCACTCCTCTAGAATTTAAGCACTAAAGCGGTAGGGTTATTTTGTACGTTGTAGTCAGAGTTGTGTGTTCAGCTCCTAGAACAGTCCCTGCTGCTATAAGTAGCTATTAAAAAAATGTCTTTGTGGGAAAAAATTAATATTTCGAATTTCATCTTTATTGCAGGATTTATTTATAGACTACATTAAATCACTAGCTGAAAATATATGTTCAAATAAATGTCAGAAAGAGCTGAAATGTTTTAGGTGTCAAGAGACAGAAGTGTAGTGTCATTAAGGAGATTGGACTAGGCTATTTTTGTTGCAAATACTTGACTTTCATGCAAAGCCTTCTCATATATTTTTTTTAATGTTTGTTTATTTTTGAGAGAGACAGAGTGTGAGCAGGGGAGGGGCAGAGAGAAAGGGAGACAGAATCTGAAGCAGGCTCCAGGCTCTGAGCGAGCTGTCAACACAGAGCCTGATGCAAGGCTCGAACTCACAAACTGTGAGATTATGACCTGAGCCGAAGTCAGATACTTAACCGACTGAGTTACCCAGGCGCCCCCAAAGGCTACTCATTTTTATAACCTTAATCATAAAGCATAAATATAGAAGTACCTTGTAAAAGATAGTCTCTAGCATATACAAAATGGCACCTTGCATGGAATGAAAAAAATTAATTAAAATAAAAATAAAAAGCTAAAAAATTAGACTAAAGCATAATGTTAATGGAACTATCAATGTTTTTTTTTTTTTATTAATGAAAGAAAAATTTTCAAGCCCTTCATATAACAGTCTGGTACTTTGAACTAGGACTGGGTAGATGCATAGCATCTAGGTTGCATTGCCTGCCTTTCAGAAGCATTGTCTAGTGGGAGAGACAGACTTAAAAACAATAGCAATTAAATAAGTGTTTTAGGAGAGATGGATCTTAAAAAGTCTTAGAAGTCCATCACACTTCTGAGAAGCAGTAATCTGAGCTGAGTCTTGAATAATAGTAGGAACTGGAAAGGAAGACAAAAGAAGGGAAAATATTTTAGGAAAAAAGAAGAATGTGAATTGTTACAGAAGACAGAACAATAAGTCAGGGAATTGAAGTCGACTGGCCTCACCACAATCTTGGATGTGGGCTAGTGACTAGGGTAAAATCCAGAGGGGTCATTAGAGAAGGTCATATTTCAACAAGGAATAAGCAGATTTTTAGTACATACACCTTTCTAGACAGATATATGGTAGTGGAGGGAAATGTGTCCCTTGTCTTTCTTTGAAAATTAAACTGACAAAGACAATAGGAAAAAAAAAACATGGATTTAATTATATTTTAACATGTACATGGGAGCCTTCAAAAGAAAATGAAGACTCAAAGAAGTGACCAGAAGACAAAGCTTCTATACCTTTTGAATGAAGAATCAATTCATTTGTTGAGGAATTGACAAAACAGCATAATTTAGGCTTGGGTCAATAAATGGCAAAGAGGAAACTAGGAATATAATGGTTAGTTTAACAAGATTTGTTTACAGATTTCCCAGCCCCAAATTACCCATAGGTGATGATTAGAATATTGTCCTTCCCTTCTGGTAAATGGAGGGTACCTTTCTTGTGGAAGTTTTATGACCTGTTTCAAGAGAGACAGGTGAGGGGACTGTTAAATAACAAAAATTCAACTGAGAAAACTTGAAGATCTATTCACCTTTATTCAGTGATTCATGAATTAGTCACAATTTCATCTAGCAATTGAAGGAGCTCCAAAGGGCTACAGAGAGGGAAGGTGTTTAAAGAAAGGGCAAGAAAGTCATAAGCACAAAAGGTTTATTTGGGGCAAAATCATCTCCCTTTGGGGGATAAAAGTGTCTTAATAGGTGGATTACCTTACCAGTGCTGACCAGGAAATTCCAGGCTGAGTGGTTAAAGTTATGTTCCTTGAGGAAGGTTGAAACTGCAGTTAGGTTATGTGTTAAACCCTGATTTGGTGACATGGGGTTAGCACACATGACTCCATTTGGGGCCTGTGTTTTGTTCTTGTCATTGTTGTTGTCAGAGTGATCTTTCTGCTTCTGCTTTTATCTCAAATTCCTTTACCTTAAGATACTCAGTATGCCAAGATGCCATATTTTGAAGTAGTGTGTTCTAAACCCCATAAATATCATTTATCTGATTTTTTTTTTCATTGTACATTTATTAAACTCTAAATTTGATTTGGTCTTGGGTCACATCCTCTAAGTTATCTTAAACACAGAAAACAGTTCTTATACATAGAAAATCTCTGGACGATTACATGAGAAAATAACTGGTTCTCTTTAGGAAGGAGAACTAAAAGCTAAAAAAAAATCTGTGTTTGGAGAATATGTGATCTATGATGATTTAAGTATTTGGAAGAGAATATTTCTTACAGTAATAAGTATTTCTCATACTTACAAATGAGTCATCTTCATTGGATTGCCAATCCTAAATCTTTTCTTGTGAGCCATAGAGTCAGAAGTTTTAGGATTGACAGAGAAAGCAGCCACCTGGGCAAGTGAGATTAAGTGACCGGCCTACAACCCAAGGAACTTAGTAGTAGCAGAGCCTGGAATGTGATCTGTTTTTTTTTTTTTTTTTTTTTTTTTTAATTTTAGTACATTTCTTTGATGCCTGAGTGCCAAGTCGATGTGTGCTTGTCTTTATCCTACTCTTGGACTGTACAGTAAAAACAGTCTGGATATGGAAAAAGTAGGGTAGAATCACAAGGCAAGCGTTTAAAATCTGACTTCAAATAAATGTAATGCTTACAAGTCCATGTAATTTTGTGAGAGAAAAACATGAAGGACAAAGATTATTGTTAATGGCCATGAATAACCATAATTTTGTTTCAAAATCTGTGAGAGTCCTATAAAATTTGTAGTTTTACTTCATTGGTTTTAGTCTCCCTCATGTTTGTAAGGCAAGTTCGGAAGTAATATGCACAGAGCTGTGGGATACCCCCTTATTTAGAAATAAAACATTTCCTTGGCATTAATATGCCTGTCTTCTTGAAATGTGTGTGCATATGCGCACACACACACACACACACACACACACACACACACACCCATACATTTAGTTAATTTTGAGTATTCCTTGACAATAATTTTAGTGTCTGTTTTCTTAATTTTTCTTTGATGTTTCATAATAGTTCTATGGAACCACCTGTTACATAACCACTTTTTAAGATTTCAGGGAATAGATGGTGTTGCTTTAAAATAGCATGTATTTTCTGGGGCACCTGGGTAGCTCAGTCAGTTAACCATTTGACTTAGGCTAGGATCATGATCTAGGTTCCTGGGTTCCAGCTCCCTCCCTCTCTGCCCTTCCCCCACTTGTACTCTGTCTCTTTCTCTCAAAAATAAATGAACATTAAAAAAAATAGCATGTATTTTCAACTTATGCTAGATGTATTTATATAACTGTATTTAACATCTGAATATCACAGTAGTGACTGCTAGCAATTTGTAATATATGTGTGTGAGAAAGAGATATGACAACATAAATATCCTGGGTGCTTCTATTGGGGGATATCTAATAGCTTCTTACATATAAAATTAGTATAAATTAACATTAAAACATAAAATAATTTTGTCTGCCATGAATTCAAGTGTAAAACATTTGCATTTTAAACATATTTCCTGGGCGCCTGGGTGGCTCAGCTGGTTGAGCATCGGACTTCAGCTCAGGTCATGATCTCACTGTTTGTGAGTTCGAGCCCTGTGTGGGGCTCTGTGCTGACAGCTCAGAGCTTGGAGTCTGCTTGGGATTCTGTGTCTCCCTCTCTCTCTCTGCCCCTCCCCCGCTTGTTCTCTGTCTCTCAAAAATGAATAAATGTAAAAAAAAATTTAAACATTTCCTAATGTCCCAATATCTATCCCCAGAGGTGAAGCATCAGTGTTGGTATTCCTTGGTAGTAAGGAACTTTCCTAAAACAGAACTTTAAAATTAATAATAACAAATTAAAAAAATACATATTTAAAAAGGAAGAGAGGGAGAGAAGTTGAAAAGAAGAAAACAAAGTAAAACCTTGAAATGTACACTGTGTATAGAATGAACTATTCTGTAGTTGAGACTTGAACAGCCATTCAAACTAAGAAAAGGGGCTGAAAGTGTTCTTAAGGGGACCAAACTAATCAATTGTTATTTAAAAGATTCTTTATTCAGCATCGTGTTAGCCAAACACTTTATGAGAATTCTTGTTTGAAGGTAAGTCACCTTCATTTTTGTCCATTGTTTGTTCAAAAAGATTCTTAGTGGATCTTTATTTGAGAAACATCCATTATTTTCTTTCTTTTTCCGTTCTTCCTTTTTTCTTTATTTTCCTTCCTTCCTCCCACCCATCCCCTCTCCCCTACTCCCTCCCTCTCCCCTTCCTTCCTTCCTTCCTTCCTTCCTTCCTTCCTTCCTTCCTTCCTATTGATCTATCATCTATCTATCTTTCTATCTTTTTGGTTCATTCTCTTTGAAAGAATTTTTTTTTCCTTGCCACCAATTTCCTCTTTTCTGTCTCTGAAAAGACCAACGATGTACTTCCACTTAAATGTTGGCTTGAAAAAAATTAGAAATTTAATGTTATGTCTTTCTTAAGAATAACATTAATTAATAACATTCTAGGGAAAATTTTGTCCACAGATTTAGTGATACAGTGATTTACATAATAACAGTACCAATTCCTAAAGAATTACAGGATCAGTAGGTATGAACAAGTTTAAGGCTGTTTATTAATAGTGTCAATTTACTTTTTCAAAAGCAGTGTCAATCTATTGCTGTTACACACTTGATTTATCAATCCTTGTCTCAACACTGATGCACATTTTTTTAAAGATCTTTACAAATCTGACAGGTTAAAAAGATACATTTTAATATTATTTGATTTGGCTTTCTCTGATTAGTAATCAGAATTTTCATTTTTCAAATACAGTTGATTTCCATTATTCTTCTAATTATATTCTGTAGACTTTCATTGAACAGTGAATTAGTGGATATTAAACCATTGCTCCCAGGGGAAATAGAAGGCTATGTTCTTGAGAGCCTCTGGTTATAGCATTTTCATCAACCAATCAATATATAACTTTATGTTTCTTTTTAAAGAGACATTATTAAATATAAATTGTTGATTCATTAACATTGAACTCATGGCCAGTAGCACTATAATTCATGCCTGAATAAAGCTTACTTAGTTTTTTTTTTTCTTTTCATAAGTCACATCACAGCATTCTTGAGCTTAGACATACTAGACAACATTTCAGCACTATAGTGGGGATCATTTTAAAACTAAAAATCACAGGAGTGCCTGGGTGGCTCAGTCAATTAAGTATCAGGTCATGATCTCACAATTCTCGAGTTTGAGCCCCATGTTGGGCTCTGTGCTGACAGCTGGGAGCCTGGAGCCTGCTTCAGATTGTGTCTCCCACTCTCTCTGCCTTCACCTGCTCAAGTTCTATCTCTCTCTCAAAAATAAATAAACATCAAAAGAAATAAAAATCACCAACAATAGAAAAATGAGGAAAAAATGTGGTACTAAAAAGACCATGAAAAGATCATTTGTATATGCTATGAGAATGGAAAGAACAAAGGAGAGCCTAGCCTCTTTTGACCTCAGCTGGGGAGGTGATTTTCAGGCAACTCAAACTTTTTGCTTACCAAAAACACTCAGAGTATTGCTTTTGTGTTACAAATATATTTTAGCAAGTAGACAAATTCACAAATATGGAAACTGCACATAAAAATGACTACACTTGCTTTTTGCATTTCCTTTTCTGCTTCCCTTGTCTTTGTTTTTCTATTGGGGTTTTAGAATTACTATTGGGGTGCCTGGCTGGCTTAGTTGGTAGAGCATTTGACTCTTGATCTTTGGGTCATTAGTGTGAGCCCCACATTGGGGGTAGAGATTACACAAAAGAATTTTAAAAAGTGAAACCTCAAAAAAAATTACTTGTATTAAATTATACAAGAATTATCTGTTAATTGCCTTACACAAAAGAATTTTAAAAAGTGAAATCTCAAAAAAAAATACTTGTATTAAATTATACAAGAATTATCTGTTAATTGCCATTTTTGTTACATGCTTATTGGCCTTTTAACTTATTCATATTAAAAAAATTCACATGTTAAATATATTGCTTGGATTTTAGTTTCACTGTATTGTGGTCAGACAGTGCAATCCTTAAATATGCGTGTTGTTTTGTTTGTTTGTTTGTTTGTTTGTTTGTTTCTGTGATATCTGTTACCTAGTGATCACTAGGATGAATTAATCTTAATTCACTGATGACTGTTCCTTCTCCTAACTATTCTATTATGTTGAGTGAAGTTGCTTATCTTTGACCTAACAGACTATTTGTTGTTATTATGAAAAATCCCTAAATGTGGCTATATATTCAATGTGTTGGCCCACTTGGAAGCCCAGAGTACATATGAAAATTATTTTAAGCTAACAACATCTAAGATTCAATAGATGAAGAAAGAAGACTTCTCGGAACTTCACTTATCTAACTAAATGCAGAAACTTCTGGGAAATGAGGTTGACATAAATCCTTTCTTTGGGGTAGCTTCACTCCCAGTAAAGAAACCAACAGTAAAACTATCATAAATTCCCTTCCAGAAAAGACTACTTGAACCTGCATTAACAAACATTATCTTAGATTTTCTCCTATTTTTTTTTTCTGCAAAGAACAATTTGTCTTTCCTAAAACCCATCTGTTCTTACCATAAAAGCCTTTTCTCCTCTCTCTCTTTTCCCTATTACCTTAAATATTTAAGCCTCTAACTTTAGCCATTTAATGGTGGATGTCTTTTGTTAGCTTCCATATGCATATGAATAAAGTTTTACTTTTTTCTGTTAATCTGTCGTTTGTCAATTTAACTAATAGCTCCCCAGGAAGAAACTTAAAAATGTAAAGGACATTTTTTTTCTCCCCAACATTAGTTTTTTCTGAAAATTTTTGTTTTGCATATTATTTGTGGCTTAATAAAATAGTTTGGAGTATTCCATGGTGATTTAAATTAAATTAGAAAGATAAAAAAAGTAATTTATATCCTGTGGTTTTATATGTAGACACATAGACACACCCAGACTAAATCCTCATGAATTCACACTCTTTTTTATTTGGTATATATGTTCTGTTAAGGACAGAGATTTTTGTAATTTTACTGTATGTATCTACTATTTTATTGTTTTATGCCTTTGTTCTTTTACATGTGTTTGCCATTTAGTTCAGAAACTTTCAAGAATGTTATATTTTCATGCAGGTAGTTTCCCCCATTCTTCAGTTCCTCTCTGGAACTTTCCTTTCCATATCACCATCACAGCTCCTCTTTTATTTTGGGCTTCTATAGGCTATTGAGATGTCCACTCACAGTACTCTTAATCATCCTACCCATGTAGGCTTGAGCACTATGCAGTTTACTGTTGATAGAAGGCCCTTAGTCACTACCAAAGGTGACAGGGTTTATTTGCACTTTTAATGTGACTCCAAATGCTCCCTATATAGACAACATATGGATGGGCTTGGGTAGCTTTCTTAGCTCCTCGCCTTGACTACCTGTAGGCTTTCTTGAGATCAAGTCATATTTTCGTCACTTTTTGATGCCCCAGCTCCGACTGAGGTCTCATATTTTATTTTGTCCCCATGACCTTTTGTGGAAAGTTGTAATCCCTTTGTCTGCCCTGCTCATGACTGACTCTTATCTCTTCTCCTGGAGGTAGGATTGCAAGGTCTTCCCTCTGTCCTTATACAGTTTCACTGCTTTGTTATGGTATGTTTGAGTCTTCCTTTTGAGTTCCTCCAGGAATTTTTACTTAATTTTTAATTAATTCCCATTTGGAAGTCAAATAACTGAAGATGAGCCTGTTCTTACTTTTTGAAATTTAGCTAGAACACTGATTTTTCCTTTATTCCTTAGGGTTTCTTTGAAAGATTGCAAAAGGTTATAGAAATGCAGAAAAGAAGGAAAAAGTATAAAGCTTAATATTACATGGTTTTATCTGTCTCCATTCCTTTAAAGGAATCTATTTCACTCTTTTAAATTTGTTATTGACATTTAATTCTTATTTGCCCAAAAGTACAACAACTATACCTAATTTCTTTATTTTGTAAACTTTGTGTGTGTGTGTGTGTGTATAATTTTTAAACCTTATGTGTCTTTATATTTTGAGTTCATCTCTTATAAAAATATAAAATTATCTTTGAGATTTGGCTTTGCTTTAGAAGCTTTTTTTAATTTAATGTTTTTACTGTTATCATTGTTTATAGTGTTAGGATTTTTGTGTGCTTATTAACACTTCTTTTGTGTTTTATCTGTTATTAGGTGCACCCTGTTTTATGTAGGTTTTCAGCGTTTGTAAAAGTATGTTTTCTATTTTTCATTTGATTGTTTAAATTTTTCAAATTATTAAATTTTTAGTTTCTAATTAAAGTAAAAAATACAAAATGAATAATGTTTATATACCAGATTTATTACTATTGTTTAGATTTATCTCTCTTATTAAAATTCTCCTACAGTTTTTTACTTAAATTTTCCATTCCAGAGCTTTTAATTTAATTCATCACTGTTTAAGTGCTATATCTATCGAAGGATGTTTTTTTCATTAGTTGCATGTGGTGGTATGTTTTTAAAATATTTTTGTATCTGATAATTACTTTTGATATATTCACATGTGAAGGACATCTTGTCCGGATATAAAATTCAAACTTTATAGTATTCTAGTGTTTAGTCATGAAAAAAGTCTGAAACTGAACCAAGGTTTCATGTATAACATCTTCTTATTGGATGATTCAAATATCTTTGATGTTAAATTTCTACCTTGTACTTTAATCTGGAACTTATTTAATGACCTTTTGTACTTATCAGAGGTTCTCCCCACTCCTTGCTCCCACTGTGTCTGTAGTTTTTATATAAGTACTTTTCTTTTTTTTTAATTTTTTAATGTTTATTTTTGAGAGAGAGACACACAGAGTGTGAGCAGGGGAAGGGCAGAGAAACGGAGGCACAGAATCTGAAGCAGGCTGCATACTCTGAGCTGTCAGCACAGAGTCCCTCAGGGGGCTCAAACCCAGGAACCATGAGATCATGACTTGGGCCAAAGTTGGACACTTAAATGACTGAGCCACCCAGGCGCCGCTGATATAAGGAGCCACATTTAGTGTCATGGATTTCATAGGAGAAAAATAAATTGTGATTCCTGTTTCAGTGTTTACTTAAATATCAACGCTAGCTTGCTGAGGGATAATCAGAAAATCCAGTACTTCCTGATAATATCTTAATTGATTATTTTTGTGTTTAAGTAAAATAAAATGAACATTTGTCACTTTTCAAGCTGATATAATAAGTGCTTGGTAGCACTAAACTTTTCTTCCAACTGTGCATTGAAAATGTATTATTTTCCAAGTCTGAAAAGCAAAGTTCACTCAGTTATGTAAGGAAAATAATAATGTTTTATGATTCTAATGCTAAAAATTGTTTAATAGAATTTGGATCATGTAATCAATCACAAGCATAAGCAAAGATTGTCCAATTTTAACCAATATCTATATTCAATAAAATTTTTAACAAAAATGGATATTTTTATATAAAAAGTCATGCAACTCTAATGCCCTCTGATCAAATGAAACTGAAATATTATCTTTCAAAGTTGTAGTTTTTTAAATTTCTTTTTTAAAGATAGATAATAACATATGCTTAAAATCACTGTAGAAACGTAACTACAGACTTATTTTCATCTCCATAATTTGAAGCACCACATGAAAAACTATCAGTAATATATTATCTACTAAATCTTCTAAGGTACAAGTAGAAACATTTGCTATTTTGCCTATTGTTTAATTTTTGTTATGAATACCATCAGGATGAATATTAAGGAATATAATTTTCTCAAAAGTCCTACCAAAATGCTTGAACACAATTTTAGAAAATAATGGAATTAGTGAAAGCATCTATTGTCTCAAAAGATAATAGTATAATATTAAAAGAAAACAGTGGTCTTACCTTGCAAAAATCACAATTCACAAAATAATTTGTTTTTAAAAGTAATAAATTTTTTACAAATATTCTTCCTTTTGAGGTAAATGTATTATACCATTCATTTTATTGTTTTTAAATCTGTTTTTTTAATGTTTATGTGATTAAAAGTTTTTAAAGTACTATTTAAAAGTATCTAGTCTTGGGGCACCTGGGTGGTTTAGTCGGTTAAGTGTCCGACTTCAGCTCTGGTCATAATCTTAAAGTTTGTGAGTTCAAGCCCACATCAGGCTCTCTGCTGACAGCTCAGAGCCTAGAGCCTGTTTCAGATTCTGTGTCTCCTTCTCTTTCTGCCCCTTGCCTGCTCAAGCTCTGTCTCTCAAAAATAAACGTTAAAAAAATTTTTTTTTTAAATATCTAGTCTTAAGAACCTAGGTAATTTTCTTAGCTCACTAGTTCTTGTAGGCACCTTGGTATTGCAAAACTAAAGTGGAACATTCTCTCTTACTACTTTTCTTCTATTAACTAACGTGTTTAGGATATGAGAAGTCTCAAAGAAAAAAAATATTTAACTTTCAGGAAATTTGGTTTGAAGATAATAAGGCCTTGACATTTTGTCAAATTTACAAATATGAGAATGAAGCATATTATTAAGTAAAGCAAGATGAAGTACCAAATCATGAGCTTTAGTAAAAAAATAAAGTAGTGAAATAACAACTTTTAGAAACCAACTTAGTGTTCAAACAACTTTCAAGTTGGGATAGGAAGGGGGAAGTTGTCAGTGTTTGGCTCCCTGTGGTTTCCCATCTCTTTGCAACTTTTTACTTTTGCTGCCCTCAGGGTCACCAGCTTTATTTTATAGGATTGCTTGCTCCCTCTGGAGATTTTCTTGTAAGCTGTTATGTTTCCGCATACTTATGCATTGATGTCAGTGAAATAGCTTGCTACTATGTGACCAAAAAAAAAAAAAAAAATGTATTTTGAAAGCCAGTTTAATTCCAGTGCAAATTTTATAAAAGTCCTAAAGTTTAAAACGTGAATATATTCCTAGAAAAGCCATATCATTACTTCATTTGTTACCTAATAGCATTCTCAGGGACTTTTTGTAAGCTTATTTCAACAAATTCACTAAAAGTTGCTTTACTGTAGAAACCGGAACAAAATATTTTCATTTTCTTCCTTTTATTTTTCAGCAGCATTGACAAAGTTCAAGTTAAACTTTTTTTTGTTATACAGTAACATAACTAGGGATTTATGGACTAAGATTTAAAGTGTTATCTAATGTTGAGATATATAGTCTAGAAAATAATTTCATTAAAGGAGAAGAGGTGGAAAACAATAATAAAAGTAAAAACAGCACCAAAATTTAAAAGCAGTTATATTTTTAGGGAAAAAAACCCTATAAATTTAAAAAACAAAAGCATACTTAAGTGTTATATGTCTTTTCCAAAGCATCAAAAACTTATATGTCTAAATTGTGTTAAATCAAACATTATCTGGATGTATGAAATATTGTTGATCTAAAGAGATCTGTTGATTTCTGCCCACATTATGACAAGCCACAGGTTTATAAGTTATCCATAAAAATGATGATCATTTTTATCTCAGCTGTGTGAACAATTCTGATACTATTACTATTCTGCTAAGGTAATTATAATATATTATCTACTGAATATTACTACAATCAGGCACCATTCTATATCATTTTATTCATTTTTTATTTATTCATCATAATGTCCTTGTAAAGGACTGTTATTACTATATATACACTTTATAATTGAGGATACTGAGGTTTAGAGAGATTCACATCCATGGTTTTATTTCATAAATTGATCTTTTAATAATGCATTTTATTGCTAAGAGAGAGGTCAGAAGCCCAAAATCCTACTAAAAGCCAGCAAATGTGGTTAATTAGTAAATTAGCTGCAGGATAATCTAAAAAGGAAAAAAGCTTCATGTGTGGAAGCTGGATAGTGCCATTCTTATCCAAATTGGAGAAGCAGGAAATCAATTCCAGTTGATTGTTGTTTTGGAAATAATTCAGATCCTTGGTTTCAAGAAATTTTAAAGGCAAAACATGTTTAGATTTTTATACTGTTCATTTTTAAAAATTTTAAAAAGCAATTAAAATTAACTATAGACCAAAAAAACCTTATCTGTAGGCTGAATCCCACAGATACGAGGTGGCATAATAAACGATTATACCATTCATTTCATTTTAAATGATTCAGTTGAAATCAAGTCATTTTTAAAACTTGGCATTTGAGGCGCAAAGTGAAAGAGCTTGATGACCCTCTTTCTTTTTTCTTTTTTGTTTTTTAATTGAATTGTAATTGATATACAATATGTTATTAGTTTTAGGCATGCATCATTGTGATTCAGTATTTTATGCATAATGAAATGATCCTCACAATATGTTGCCATTTGTCACCATACAAAGTTATTACATCTCTATGCTATATGTTACATCCCCCTATCTGAATTATTTTATGACTGGACATTTTTAGCTCTTAATTCCCTTCATCTATTTTATTTGACACTGTGCCCTCTCACTGCTTTCATCACCAACAGTTTGTTTCTTATATTGGTGAGTCTGTTTCTGTTTTATTTTGTTTGCTCATTCGTTTTTTAGATCCCCCACACAAGTGAGATCATAAATTGTCTGTCTTGGTCTGACTTATTTCATTTACCATAATACACTCTCGGTCCATTCATGCTGTCTTAAAAGGCAAGATTTCATTATTTGTTATGAATGAGTTAATACCCCATTGTATGTACATACCACATCTTTTCTTAATCCATTCATTTACAGATGGACACTTGGATTGGTTCATATCTTGGCTATTGTAAGTAATGCTGCAACAAAACACAGGGGTGCATTTATATCTTTGAATTGGTGCTCTTGTTTTCTTCAGATAAATACCCAGAAGTGAAATTTATGGATTGCATGATAGTTCTATTTTCAAAGAAATTCATGCTATTTTCCATGGTGGCTGCACCAATTTATATTCCTCCCAACTGCGTACTTAGGGTTTCCTTGTTTCCCTATCCTTGCCAACACATTTTTATTTTTTGTCTTTTTGGTAAGAGTCCATCTGGCAAATGGAAGGTGATATGTCATTGTGGGTTTTTTTGTTTGTTTTAAAATTTATTTACTTTGAGAGAGAGAAAAAGCATGTGAATTGGGGAGGGGCAGAGAGAGACGGAGAGAGAGAGAATCCCAAGCAGGCTCAGCTCTGACAGCACAGAGCCTGATGTAAGCCCAGGAACTGTCAGATTATGACCCAAACTGAAGTCAACAGCTGGAGGCTTAATCACTTAACTGAGACACACAGGTGCCTCTGTCTTGTGGTTTTGATTTGCATTTCTGTGATGATTAGTAATGTTGAGCATCATTTAATATGCTATTTTTAACTGGGTTGTTTGTTTCTTTGATATTAAGTTTTTAAGTTCTTTATATATTTTGGTTATCAACCACTTATTTAGATATAGGATTCACAAATATCTTCTCCAGTTCATTAGGAGTATTTTCATTTTGTCAACTTTTTTTTTTCATTGTAAAAAACCTTTTAGTTTGATTTAATCCCATTTGTTTAGTTTAGCTGTTGTCACCCTTCCCTGAGTAGACTGGTCCAAAAAAAAAATTGGTAAGACTGATGTTCAAGACCTTACTATCTATAATTTCTTCTAAGAATTTCATGTTTCAAGTTTTACATGCAAGCCTTCTCTATATTTTGAATTTATTTTCATGTACAGTATAAGATAGTGGGCCAGTTTCATTGTTTTGCATATAGCTGTCCAGTTTTCCTAACACCATTTAGAGAAGAGACCCTTTTCCCTATCGTGTGTTCTTGCCTCCTTTGTCATAGATTAATTGATCATATAAGCATGGGCTTATTTCTGGGCTGTCTATTCTATTCCATTGATTTTTGTTTCTGTTTTTGTGATAGTACCGTACTGTTTTCATTACTAAAGCTTTGTAATGAGATACCTTCCTTCTTTCACAGTTGCACAAATCACCAGTGTTAATAGTGCCTGGTTGACATATGCCAGAGTTTTCCTAAGAAGTTTAAATTCCATTTTGTGAGTGTACGTAGGTCTTACTTGTGTCCTCTTATATGAAACAGTCCCTCCCCGCCACCAATTTGGCTTTTGTCAAAGATCATAACAAATTGAGAGGACATTTACTACATTAATCCTCTTTAAAAACTTATATTAATTGGTTGCCAACCTAACAGATTCTGAAGATATCAAGAATTAGTGATTAATTTACTGATTTTTTCTGTGTGTGTGTGTGTGTGTGTGTGTGTGTGTGTGTGTGTTTCTCAGTTTTGTCATGAATAAGGAGTACCGATTAAGAAGCCATGCAGTTAGGAATCAGTTTAAGAACTAACATTTCTAACATTCAAGGATGAAAAAGTACTGTCATCTAAGCTCAAATAATGCATTAAGTGTTACAGTTTTTAAACTACAGCAAGATATTAAGGAGACAACAAACGTGCTGACAACAAAAAAACATGAAGGAATTGTTCTCAGTGGAATTGACAGTCTTTATGTCAATTCTGAGTGTCCTTGATATAAAATGATTTGCTTATCAAAATACCACCTTGAAGAAAGATTTTGCTATAAGGGAAAAGGAGAAACCAATGCAATTTTGTTCAGCTTAAAAATAGTGTTTACAAAACCTCTATTATATATTGCTTATTTAGGTCAGTTATATTAGTAAATATATTTATTAAAAAAAGGTTTACTCCTGAAGAAAAGCTTCTAATTAAATTATCTTTCTTTCACAACTTCATTGTCAAGAATTGAGTAAATCTACCCCTTTAAAAATGCTGAATTTTGGTAAAAGGTAAAAACTATTAGTAAAGAAGTAAACATTTAAGGAAAATCTTTACTGCTCTCTATCTCTGCTGAACTTTCAGAAAGAGAGAAAAATTGAAAGAGAATCAGAGTGAGCATGTGTGTGGCCCAGCTTCCTAGAGCGTACTTATACCCCAATTTAATTAGTTGATCTGTGAATGAAGCCAAGACTAAACTCTGTTCCTGCCATAAGTGAAACAAGCCTATCTGATGAACCACACTGAGTGAGGAGCCAAGAAATGACATTGCATAAAACAAATCTTTAAATAATCCCTCTCTTATCAAGAGCAAACCAATTATGCTTATTACTTTTAGTTTAATGATTATAGTAAAATAAAAGAGGCTTCTCTTGTTGTTGTTAAATTGCAACTCTACTCTGGATAACTTTCAAAGAACTTGAAGTTTCTTTAAAATTTTCAAGTCCTATAACTTACAGATTTGTGCATAATGTAATATAATCCTTTTAAGAAAGATATTTAGAGTTGCATTTTCTGCATGAGATGGATGAAGCAGCCTTTCAAATACCAGCTATTGCTGACATTTACTTCGTCATAGATCGTAAAAAGTCGAGGTTAAAAATATTTCTAAAATTTGGTTTTAATAAAGGTTGAAATAAATTAAAATGAGAAAAAATAGTGTTACCTTTAGCTTGCTTTATCATAAGATAAGCATGATAATATTATCATAAAATCAATGATCAGAATGTGGTTAGAATTTAAAACTTGTGCTAATTAAGAAGAAAAATAATCCACCCTTGGTATAACTACTTGTCCATAGAAAAAGTTGTGTTTTTCTTCTTAATGTTATCAATGGTTTGCAAGTAATCCTTAAGACAAGTTAAAGTGGGTAGCTATAAACATTTAAGTGGCTCAAGTATACAAAATATTAATTTTATATATACTTGGTAGAACTCATTTATGACCTACCAACACAAAAGCATTGTTGTATAAACTGGTGTTTTTATCATAGTCGTTCCCTTTCATTTTCCTAGACTATGGAGACCTGAATTGGTTTGCCTTTTTTCATGCTTTTCCAACAAACAAACAGCTACCAGCCACATATAACTCCTTCCCCGTGGCCATATTTGCAACAGTTTTGGGCAACAAGTAGAAGCCAAGAATGATAGGATTTCAGAGCTGACCGTATGCTGTTATAGCAGCAAGAAAGATATGAAAACAACTGTGTTTTTAGTAGAGGTAGTCCTTTTACTCTCTAGTTTGCTCTGCTCCTCAATGATTGTGCAATTTAGGGTTGATTTCCAATAAAACTTTTAGTGCAATATAAACTCGAGTCTAAATAGAAGTTTATTTAAGAAATATATCTTCTCTGCTGCTCCATGGCTGTGTTCATAGATATATGAGATTTGCAGACCTAACTTATAATACCTATCCTGTATTCACTAATTCGTAAGACTCTACTACTGCTAAGATGGCAAGGAGGAAGAATTTAGACATGCTTGGGACCTTAGAATTTAATTTAACCTCTTTGAAATTTCATCTTCTATACCTTTAAAAAATGGATGAAATTTCTACATACATTCTTTCCTCATAAATTTTATGATACTAGATTGCAAAATCATTAAAGAAGTTGCATAGGTTTGTGATTTTTAATTCATCCTTAGTTATAGCTATTGTGTATGTCATCTTATATAATTTAGTGAAATGCATTTTAAGTCATGATGAGAGAATCTTTTAGCCTTGAGAAACTATTTTAATGTGCACTATCACATTTGCCATTGGAAAGTATCATTCTCTTTATTGTAGAGATGCTAAGGCAAGTAATTATTCTCATGCATCATTGAAACAGGGTCCCGCTTTGGGGATCACAACCCTTTGGAAATTTGGGGTAAATTAAATAAACTCAGTCTGGTTAAGAGAATGGGAGTACATTTATTAATGCAGTGAGGCTCACAGAACACTAATAACTAGCATACTTTTGCTTCCTAGGGACTTCTAAAACAGAAATCCTGAAAAAGGTTAATATAAGAAAAAATGCCACCCTCTATGTTTCCATTTACTTATTCATAGATTTGTGCATTCATATTTCATTCATTCATTCAAATACATAATCAATTTATTGAGCAGTCTTACTCCAGTGGGGATATAAATATAAATCAGTTTTATTTTCTGATCATTGAATTCAACTGTGCCCTGTCAAATAATGCCCTTTCATTCTCTTACTAACATCTTAAGAAGATTGCATGTTTTTTTTTTCAGTATCCTTACATTATTAAAAGTCTAGCCTTATCAAAAACTACAATTTAATGTCAGATTTAAACATTTTCTTCCTCTCCCCTTTTCCCAGCATGTGTCAGGCATGTGGCTATAGAGAGCTGATATAAAGATGGGTATAGTTCATGAGTTTATTTTCTTTCCTTGATCAGCATGTTGTAAAGGAAGCATTGGTATGGTCCTGCAATCTTTCTCCCTGGCCTTTTTTTTCTTGATTGTGGGGTGAGGAGTGGGATTGGGTGGGATGACAAGGAAGACAGGAAAATTATATAACTAGTCATCTCTTGGTGAAGCATCTTCCATGGTTTTTCTTTGTATTGGTCTAATTTCATTTTCTGCTATTGCCTCTGATAATATCATTGTTTCTGCAAAGTTGGTTCATTTGCATTTCACTGTGGTCCTCTAAGTCAGTGAGGGCTCCTTTAGAGAGAAGTAATAGCATGCATGACATCCCCAAAGCTTATTTCTATCCCTGTTACTTCCAAACCTCTTCACAAAGAGTCATAGAAACTAACGAAGACTCTTACATAATCTCAGCAATCCCTCATAAAAATTACATGTAGAGGGAGTGTTTTACCATAATGCTTTTAGCAGGCACACTGTCCATGGAAACCTTAGCAAGCCTCTTGTGTCTGTGTATATTCCAAACTGCAGGGAGCACGGCTTCAAGTGCTGTGAGAACTCTTACACCATGCCCTTCTCTAATGTGTGAGAAGAAGCCCCATGTGGACCTAAAGATCTCTAGTTCAACAAGCATTCAGTCAAGGGATAAGAGGCCAGATATCCTTCTAGGTACTCTTGATCTTTCAAGTGATTCTGTTGAGTTACCTCTTTCTCATATTTATCTTGGAAAAGGAGGAATACACAGCTGTATTCTCCCCTATGGGTTCAGAGAGAGTAGCTTCTAACACTGACATGATGATTTCAGTATTGTCTGTTGACTCCTTATCCCTTTCCAGTCTTTGTATTTAGGATGAGGGAAAAGGTGTTAGTGAGAAATGATGTTTGTTTGGAAACCTCTTGTGAGGCCTTCAATTAGACATATACCCCAAATGTTTCTTTGTTTTAGAATTTGCTTACACCTTAGTTTATAACTGCTGGTTTAAGGAAAAGCTCTATTCATTATCCCATTACCTGTGATTATTGAGCACTTACTCTATGTGAGGCACTGCGCTTACCTCTGCAATGTTTACTCTTAACTCAGCACTGTTGGTCCTACACGGTTCCTTTCCATTTCTCCTTATGAGCTTTTAGAGTCTGGTAATATTTGGTTTTACTACATTTGGCTTCCTTTTAGGAAATTCAGTATTAAGAGATGCATAATCCAGGATAAAGGATCATGAGATTGGCTTCCAGAGTACATGCCTCATCCTGGGAAATAAAGGAAAAGTAGTGATGATTGGTCAAGCAAATCCATGTAAATGGGAGTCTGGTATATCTTTTTGGTAAAATAGAATACTAATGTTACCCATTCAGTGTTGAAATTATGACACGTAAGCAGACAATATTTAAATTTCTAATTTAAATTAAATTTCAAAAAAGTGTTAACTGCAACCATTGAAAGCTTCAGAAAGTGTAATTGAGGCTTACTCTCCATTCAACATGAGTTACATAGTTTTCATTTCACCATCTTCTTGCACGTACCATGTAGGCTCACAGTTCTAAGTTTGTTCCTTCCTTAAGGGATGTATCTACGTACTAGAAATACTTAGGCCGACTTCTTCAACGTGTAGTGATGAATTTTTCCTAGTGTCTTGTACATTTATCTCAAATAATAGCAGTCTTTTGAGATCCAGTATATTTGGAAGAGGCCCCAAACTCAAAATACGGGTTTCAGATAGATAGGAGTTTTTAACATTTTTGCTTTTTATTTGCTAGTAATGTAATTTCAAGCAAGTTCACTGATCTTGGAAAATCACAACTTATTTGTAAAATGGTGGCTACTGATGCTCATTCTCTAGTTTTGTTGTCATTGTTGTTTTTAGGAGATGAAATACACAGAGAGATATATACTCAGTAAACCTAGACTTTGGCATGTTGAAAGATTCACAAAAGAGTGACTCCTATTAGCAATAACAGGACAATATACTACTTGGTATATAAATGCAATCACTGGTCTTGTGTTTTCTGTTTCTGTGAACTACTTGATTTAGTCACTTCTCAAAGTTTGCTTTCATATAAATCTCTACTTTGTCTATATTTTTAGAATATCTGAACTTAGAATTCTGATGGCATTATCCAGTGTACCTGATTTTTTACATCAGGTGCAGTGCCCTCTGCATCTACACATGTGGAATAGTTTCCATGGGACTACCTGGTTGTAAAACTCTCAGTTTTCATTTGTTGTTGGAATGTTACCAGTAACAGCTAACATAACTTTTCCTGAGCAGAAGAGCTGTGTGGGTGTAGGTGTGTACATGTGTGTGAGATGTATGTGTGATGTTTAGGTGTGTGCACGTGTGTATGGATGTGCAGGTCCAAATGTTTGTGTGTGTGTGTGCACTCATGTGCAGGTTTTCTACAGAAAAGTATGAAGTCTATCCCCTTCATAAAGAGCCAGAAAATAACAGATGTCCAGTCTTCATGTGCATTTGGAGTTGAACTGTTAGAGAAAGCCCTGTCCTCTTCTTGCTGTATCTGCATTAAACAGATTTCTCCAGTGCAATTAAAATGCTATTTATCACTTTTTAACAAAAGATTAAAGAAGATTTCACTAGAAAGAAATTAATGTGCTGGTGTAAATTGCTTGATCTATTTGTGCTTTACCTGCATTTTAAAGAGCTGCTCCTATAAGGAAAACAAGATATATTAAGAGCTCTTTCAGTCAAAGAATAAATTACAAATATTTACTGAGAGCCGATTATGGGTGAGACAGTGTGTTAAGTGCTATACTTAGGCAAGTCCTTTGGCACTAAATTTTCTAAAGTGGGTTTTAGAATGTTAATATTTTTTACAATTGTGGTGTATTTGGAGAGAGTACTATTTTCTATGTCCCCTGGACTTATGTTTTTACCTGAAATCAAATGATCCTTAATTTTTTTAAATGGCCTTTGTTCATCTAGAAACTAAGCAGCTAAATAAGCTCTTAATGAGACATATTTTAATGGCTCTTGAAAATATCAATTAGTAGTCTTATTAAATTCATAGGTGAGGAGAATATCATATTAAACATGTTAGATTTTTTTTCCCTTAATTACCATGGCGCACTGAGGTCTGAGGTCCTCATATTAACTAAGATGCTATTTCATTACTGAGTTGGAGTTAATAACCTGAAGAAAAACAGTTGAGAAGAATGAGCATCAGTTATGGGCAAATAGCAGTTTTTAAAGTACTCTAGAATATATTTAATGTTTCTGGTGCCATATGTCATTTTTAATAATGCCCGAAATAAAAAAAAAATAGTACCACTTGATACTGTACAATAATTTTCTAAGGAGAAATTCACATTAGCTGATTTCAAAGAAGCACTTTAGCATTTACAGGATAACTGCAGGGCAAAATTGAATACAGATATTCAGATAATAATAAATAATTGTTTTTCTTGTTTGAATCCTTGTATTTCATTTTCCTGTCATACCAAAACATTGTTGTAAGCAGTTTTAAAAATATAAAATCATATAAATTAGCAGTACACTTTAATATGGATTTATAATTCTCAAAAGGCTTTCATGTTTATCTCCCTTCATCTTCACAATAATCCTATGAGGTATGAAGCATATTTGTATTATGACCATTTCAAGGATGAGTAAAGGAAGGCTAACAGACAATGTATTGTCTGCTCAAGACCATGCAATTAACTCTCACCATTATCCCCCATGAATTTTCAGTTTAAAATATTTAGTAGAGGAAAACTATCTTTGACAATTTATTATTTAACAAACATAGTTCTTGGCTCATTTAATTTGTTAATTAGTAATCACAATATCTCTCACAAAAGAGATTTTATCTTTGTCATTTTATAAATTAAAACAAAACAAAACAAAAACTAGTTTAAGAGCCTCAGTAATTTGTTCTCATATGAACCAGCCTGTTCATAATATGGAAACACTAAAAATATCCTTTTTATTGTCAGTATTTCTCAGGAAGAAAATATCATTTGGCCTATCATGTAAGGGAGAAAAAAATCTCCATTTTAAAAATATTTTTGAAATTTTATGATAGAAAGGCAAATTGTTTCCACCATTTTAAATTTAAGTTGTTAGGTGGACAAGATAAAGTATTACTACATGACATTTCTAAAATTAACTGTATGCCACCTGCCAATTAATTTAAAGTTGCTGGTTTTTTTCTTTCTTCTCCTTCTTCTCTTCCTCTTTTTTTCTTCTTTTTTGACGCAACATCAATTGACAGATATTTGCTTAATAGAGACTATGATAGATACTTAGTAAAGAAAATAAGAGGTGTTGGAAAAACTTTTCAAATTTTCAGAATTGAGAAATTATTATTTGTCACTGCAGTTGTTGTTTAAACGTTTCATGAACACACAGTCTTCTGATTATGAATAAATCAATACAGATTGATTCTCCATGTTCTGTTGAAAGATTACCTTTGAGCAGTTCAGTGGTTAACTCTGTAATCAGAGAATGAGATTAGAAGGTTAAGAAATATGTGCTATATAAAAAACTGACAACTTTTCATTTTCTTACAAATACTGAGAGCCCACTGTGTGTCAGCTGCTATGTTAGGAAGTTCAGGATTTTAATAATGTACCAATGTACCTATCATCAATAATTGACTAGTGAACAATGGCTTTCCCCTCTCATGAACATATATTCAAAGAGGTCTTCTGCTGGACTGTTCTCAGTGAGAGGTCAACTTAATTTTCTCAATTCACATGAACTGTCATTCCTAGAAACAATCCAAAGACCTCCAGAAGTACATTTCTTTCTACAGGCCTTATTTCACAAGACAAATTTTAAGCCAGAATCACTTAATTAGAATGGATGTCAGTATGACTCAAGGGTATGTTCTCAAAAACAAAGTCCAGGTTTTCTACATTTAAAATGTTACTTGATTATATAGTTAATCTCACTTCTGAGAATTTTCCCATTAAAAGAGGGGTTTTGGGGAAAAAAAAAGAAATGTATCACACCTTGTTTTGTATGGGTGTCTTACCTCTAGAAACTCTTTGCTGGTTGGATTGCATTTTTTCTTATAAGAGGTTCAATAACTAACATCGGAACCTAATTGAATTGAGCGTATTTGATATCGGGCAGGTATAATAGGAAAGAGAGGTTTATTATTCAAGGTCCAAGTCTAAATTAAACTCTCAGCTTTAAATGGCACAGAAAAAAACTCAGCAAATAAATTAGTAGCAGTTACTGACACCTGAAAATAAATCATGAAGAAATGAGAAGACAATAATGGAATGGTTTGTTGAATATAGCAGGGTAGAATTGGTTCATATCTCTTCTTGACCACAAGGTCCTCCTCAATCTGGGAAGAGTACCCTCCTGAACTTGCAGGCTTTTTGTGAGCAGTCCAGAAAGAATTGATGGAGGAGAGAACCAGCAAGGGGACACTTGCCTAACCAACAACACCTGCTGAAACAATAAGATCAAAGGGCACCTGGGTGGCACAGGCAAATCACTCGAAGGTCTGTGAAAGACACTTCTTAACCATACAATAATGCAATTAGTATATAAGGAAGACAATCTGGTTTGGGTTAAGAGTTGAAATAGAATAGAAGTGAATTTGATCAATATGAGAGGAGAATAAAAAAGTAGAAAGATCCTAGTGAAAGTTTACCATGGACAGAGTTCCTCAAGGTCTCATTAGGAAAATAATTTTAAGAGATAATAGTTTTAAGAGAACCTAGTCTATGTTACATATTTTTATGTCATTTTCAAATATGGCATTATTTATCTTCATTATAAACTTAGTTTCAGTTAGTTCATTGGGCACACGTTTGTTTTTTAGTAGTCGACTTTGTTTTTCTAGTGAGCACTTATCATCTGCCCTACCTTTGGGACTAATAAATAGCCTAACATATTTCAGCTCTTATAGATTATTCCTCATAATCTGCTCAAAGCTTTCCTTCAAAAGACTTCCTCTTTTTTTTTTTTTTTTGTAGTGGTTATCACTGATTCCTTTTTTAATTTTTTAAAATTTATTTTGAGAGAGACAGAGTGTAAGCAGGGGAGGGGCAGAGAGAGAAGGAGACAGAGAATCCCAAGCAGGCTCTGAGAGGTCAGCACAGAGCCCCACGCAGGGCCCGAACTGATAAAACCATGAAATCATGACCTGGGCCGAAATGAAGAGTCAGACACTCAACCCACTTAGCCACCCAGACGCCCCATTAGTGATTATTTATTATAGCTAGTTTGCCGTTGTCCACAACATAATTGAATCACTAGAAGCTGAGCATAGTTTTGTCCTTGTAGTGTCCCTCTATCTTTTCCAATTTAAAATCCTTATTGGAGTTCTTAGGCAACAGTTGCATGTCCTGAGACTCTGGTCCTGTAATAATGAATGTCTTTCTGAACATAGTCTAGAACAACAGTGAGATGGGTGTTGTGTGTAATCTAGTAATTCCACATTGTCAGAATACTTGTTAAGCATAAAGATGAGAAGTTCTAATTGTTTTAGTTACTCATTTTTTTGTTATGAACACAAATGAGCGACTTATATATAAGATCTAGTCTCTGGTCTGCCTGTATAGCTTTAGTCGTGTCCTTAGACTTCATTTGTGTCCTACTTCATCTCAAAAATCTACAAGCCAATGAGAAATGTAGTTGGTCTCTAAGATCTTTTTATACACTAAAATTAGGTGATTTAAGATATTTTGTCCCATAAGCATAGGTTTTAGGTATAATATTATAGTTATAAGCCTTGGGTAGGATCATTCTGTTTTAAAATTAATGTTAACGTTAAAAAATAGTTAAATATAGGGGGGCCTGGGTGAGTTAGTCAGTTAAGTGTCCAACTTTGGCTCAGGTCATGATCTCCTGGTTCATGGGTTTGAACCCTATGTCAGGTTCTGTATTGACAGCTCAGAGCCTGGAACCCGCTTCATATTCTGTCTCCCTTTCTTTGTGCCCCTCTCCTGTTCATACCCTGTCTCTGTCTCTCTCTGTCAAAAATAAATAAACATTAAAAAACATTTAAAAATAGTTAAATAATTTGTTATATTTAATACATATTATTTTAGATTTTTATAGTAAACATAATGACAGTTTAAAACATGTTTAAATGATTATATTTAGTACTTATAAGTCTTTGGACCTATCCTACAGGCACCAGAATGTGTGTAAAGTATTTTGGACCTTTATAATATATTTTAATGTCCTCTCTTTGTAACCAAACCAACATAAGTTTGTTCCTTGGTAAGTCAGAAACTGCACCAAGTTGAGTTGTCGCCCAAAGAAAACTTATTTGCAGCAAATAAGGAGATCATGGGAATGGCTTCCAAAGCTGTGACTCCCTGAGAGAGGGTGAATGGGTTCCTTTTGTTCAGGGTTAGGATGAATGGTTACATAGGGAAGCTTTGTCATCCGATGTAGAGGTGGGAATAAGGTCACACATGTGCCTTAAAAAACATGCCCATACATACATTGTATGTTATGTAAATGAAACTGATCCTCCTCCTTGGGGAGAGATTTGTAGTATTATAATGAGGTAAAAGTAATGGTAGGTAATTCCAGAGGTCACTACATGTTCCATCTTTGTAGGCATAGAGTCAGGTTTAGCTCAAAAGGTCTGGTGGTCTGGGCTGTGGGGAGGTCTTGGCAGGGCAGTCACCATCACTTGGGGATGGTTTGGGGGTTCATTTGCCTGAATCAGGAAGAAAGCTGGACAGAAGAGTATAGTGGAAAATGTAGGATAAAGGTTAGGAAATAGAAACAAATGGGCAGTCAGGGCCAGGTCTTGGGGTCTAGCTGGTGGCATCTTCATCCCCCCACCCACCTTTGAGGGTATTGTTAAATTCAGTTCTCGCTGTATGTATAATTTTTTTGAAAAAGATACCACAAGGAAACTTTTCAAATATTAATAATGAATTGATTTTTTTCAGTCACAAATTATTCCTTCTTACTTGTACCTTCAACTCTCTTGTCCATCTCTTCATTTATTCCGTTCTCTTGGCAAGACAACAGACTTGGTTAAATTCAACTCTCCACATCTCTACACTTATACCCAGGCAAGACAGAAGAAGCAAATAGCACACAAACAGAAAAACAGCAAACAAAATACAAGTAACAATAATGATCATTACTCTCATTTAAAATTCCTAAACACTATTGTCTGAGTGGTTGATATTAGAGCCCAAAAATTTTGCTGTATTTTTTTCTTCTACTACATTTTTTCACAACGTCTCTTCTCTTTTCAATCTTCTACCTCCTCCCCAAGTTTTTATTCTCTGAGTGATTTTTCCTCTTATTTTAGTGAGAAAATATGTGCCACACAACAGAACTTCCATATGCAACTGCCTCCCATCAACCATCTCTATTATATCTAAATTGCTCTGCTTTTCTCGTTGTTACTTTGAGAGCACTGTCTATCCCCCTGTCTAAAGCCAGATTCTTTCCTTCTTCACTAGTTTTCTTCCTTTCCTGGCCCCTTAAAAACATTATTCCCTCTTTTTATTGCACTGTATTTATTCTTTTTCTCTCCCATTCTTATAGATTACTAGCATGCCTGATTTTTCCTAATGTGTTAGCTGCCCCCGCCAAAAAAAAAAGGATCCTGACTTGTTACTCTTCTCCTTTACTTCATAGAAAAACATAGTACAAGAGTTGTCTCTACTCAATACCAATTCTTCTCATTACAGTTCTTTCTTAAATGACTTCAGTCATGGTTACTCCCTTACTTCTTCACTGAAAGCACTCTTACTAAGGTCAAGAATCAGCTGAATATGTCTAAATTAAAAGATCAATTTTCATTTCACATTTTACTTGAACTCTCATCAGTGTTAGTCACAGCTGATTATTTTCTTTCCTCCTTGAAACATTTACTTTCTTTAACTTCAGGAACCTCACTTGGTCTTCATTCTTCTTCTGCTTTACTGGCTGAATCTTCACAGCCTCCTGGCTGTTCTTATATTCCTGAACCACAAGCCTTGGGGTGCCCCAGGATCATCCTTTCCTCACCCTTCTCTGCCTATACTCCGTAGGTGAACCCATCTAGTCATTGGCTTTAAAAAACACTTACATACTATTTACTCCCAAACTGTGTCTCTTACCAGGACCTCTTTCTTGAACTTCAGACTTACATATCCAACTACCTAGACAACAATTTCTCTTGGATATCTTACAGGCATAACAAACAATAAATCCAAATTTGAACTTCCCTGCTCAAATATAGTAATTCAATTTGTCATGAAGTCTGAGTCAACGTTCTTGATATCTCTCTTCCTTTCATACCCTGACTCTAATAAAACAACAAATTGTGCCATCAAGAACTTCAAAATGTTAAGACTCTAACTTCTTACCACCACTACCTATAACTCTTTGGTGGAAACTATCATTATCATCTTGACTGCATCATACCTCCTTAACTAGTCTCCTAAACCCCACCCTTACCCTATTTTTTGCATCACCATAGTCAGACTGATCATTTTTACACTTAAGCAGATCACTTATGTTGAGGTATGGCTTCTCAGCTAAGAACTCTCCAGTAGCTTTCCATTATGTTCAGAGAAAAAGCCAGAGTTCTGCAAATGGCTTACAAATCTCTGCATTATCTGGCTCTGATCATTCTCCCTTTCTGTGTTTATCTGAGCTTATTTCATACTCTTCCATTCTACCTTAATTATGTGGGAGACACAAATTGAGATTCTTGATTGGAGGAGAAAATTATTATTGACTAAACCTCACTTATCTAGCAGCTCTAGCTTATCTACTATCCCCCAAACAAAATTGGCTTAACTTAGTTTTTCTTTTCTACTAAAAACTAACATTATCAGAAACTGGAAATTCAATCAAAGGAACTAGATATGCAATCTTCCATCATTTTATTCTGCCTTTTCATCTTCAATATTTGCAGTCAAATGTCTTTGTTCATTCAGCATAGGCCATGTTGTTCATAAGTCTAATATTTATCATGACAGGATGAATAATTCAGTCTAACCTAACCCCACTTCCACCAAGCAAAGGTACACATTCAGATCAAATCAACTTTTTAAAAAAGTGACTGGGAGACCACTTCCAAATATTTCATGTAATTCTTTTGTAAAGTATTAATTTACTTAAGAGTGGATTTAATTATTTCTCATGCAGATATACTACTTTGCATTTATTGAGTTCTAACTTGGAACAAAACATAAATTGTTTTGAATTTAGATTTTAACCTACTTTTGTGCCAGGATACATCAAATCTATAAAATCCACATAAAAGAAATTTGGAATATTGAAACCATTGGAGAAAGACTTTTGACATTTATATAGTGATGATTTTAAAAAATCTAGCATTTGTCACAATTCTACCTAGTTGGCATAATAGTAAATAATGCAATTTAGAGCAAGGAAGTGTTCACTGTCTATAGATTTTATAATTAGTTCAAATTTATACATTCACAAACTTTAACTTGCTTATGGACTAAGTTTCTCAACATAAGAAAGGGTATAAATTTCCTAATTTGTTCACAGTTTTGTCTTTTAACCAGTATTTATAGCTTTCTTAGCTAGATACAGCAATTTTCTTGCTTCTGTTTTTGGTATTCTTTCTATCAAGACTAAGCTTATGGATTATTCTTTCCGATAAGGATTGGCAGATTTTCTAAACAAGGAATGGAACATACACGGCAAATGCATTACCAGTAAGCCCTGCGGGGCTCATGACCAAAATTTCCAATTTAGGTATGTTTGCTGACCAGGCATAAGGGCTTAGAAGCCTTCTTTAAATAGGGCCCCAACACTAGGAAGGGTACTATCAATTGATTTCAGTTGGCACTTAATTTGTATTCTTCCTTAGGATATCCCAATTACAAGAATTTAATCTCCTTTTACTATCATATTATTGCGCACACTGTAGGGGTCCCACACATGTCCCTTTGTTATTATCACTTTGATGAACAGTGGCCCAATGTTCAACCACCTGCACCTGTACTTCTTTGCCTGTGGGCTTTCTTTCACAGCTGTGACTCCTTTGCAGCCCTGTGATCAGCCACACATGGCAGAGAATTAACCCTAAGAGCTCTCCTCAACCGTGATGAACTGGGGAGGGGGGTGGGTACTATATACATATCCCTTGCCCTATGAGATAACACTGAGGTGAGATTTTACCCTGTTCCCAAAGTTTGTCCAGTGGAATTGAACTCCAGTCACTCACAGTGGGACCTGGCTTCATGGCATACACTTCCATGGCTGCTTTCCTTTCCTTCTTTGACTCGCCCATTTTCTGGTGTTTTTCTTTAACTCCTAACTTCCGCTCTAATCTTTGTGCCTACATTGGCTTCTGAGGAAACCCCAAATAAGATACACATACCAGAATACATTCAAAAGTTGCTAAGCCTGTGCACAACTTAGAGTATAAAACCAACCATAGTTGGAAGAAGGGTAGCCTATATGTTTCCTGTAAAATATAATCTCATGCTTTCATTTTCTGGATTTGGAATGATTTACACAAACGGCTTTATGTTTCCTTTCTCCAAATGCTATGTAAAATAGCATATTTGGTTTACATTGTTATGTGTTTAATTATTTTCAGACAGTGAACTAGATTACAGAAGAGTATATTTGCTAAGTATTGGGATTCAGATATTTAGAATTGGTTCTAACAAATATACTAATTTTAGCCAGGTAAAAAGGAATGGAATGTGTTAGTGAAATGAGAGATACTCACACACTGAGAAAGACATTCAGAGGTATTCAAATTATAGAAAACAATACTCAGCATTTAGCCTCCAGAAATAACAGCCCACTGTGCCTGAAGGGTTGCTGTGAATATTGTTGCTGCTATTAGCCTTCCGTTCAAACTGTAATGGATTTTAGACTATACATGACTGCATAGCATTTTAAGGATATCCAGATGTTGAGAGAATACTGCCAAGTAGTCACTTAAAGTGTTAGATGTCTTTCATGGCATTCCATTTTCTCTGAGACTGTCTATAAAAGTCAGGAAAAAAGCTTTGTAATACCACTAAAGATATAACATGTATTACTTTTTTAAAAAAAAATTTTAAGGTCTAGAAAGATCCCTTTTATGTGGTCTCAGAGGGCTATGCATCAGGCTGGCTATGGCCCTTGGGTGTTGTCTTCTAGCATAAGTTGTAAAGGCAAAGGCTGATATCCCTAGCCATTTTGACATTGATTTGAAAGGACCAACAAGTTTATTGTCCCACTTGGAGCACCCTAGTGCTGTGTCTCTTTCTGCCAGCACCTGAAACAAGGGCAGAGACCATGTCTTCTATTTACCTTGCACTTCCCAGCAACACCTATTATAGTGCCCTCCAAAGAGTAGGTACTCAATAAATGTGCCTATCGACAAAGGCAGAATGACATTAGTCATCCCCTGGCCTATGACCTTGTGAAGGGAATGTAAGTCCCTCTCATCCTCCATAATAAAAAGCTGAGTATGGCCACTAATGGATGAAAAGTTTTTAGAAGCTACATTTCAGGTGTTTCCAGGTCTTGGGCCTTCATTTTCAAGCAGAACTTTTTTAGAACAATAGTTCTTTAGAACTATTCTTAGAACTATTCTTAGAACAATAGTTACTTTAAAATTTTGTTACCTTTAGAATTTAAAAGGGTTCAAAAAACTTCTCTCTGTTAATAAGAAGAGCCCCTTTGATGCTATTTATTGGATTGCATAAGGACTTCTATTTGCACATACCTAGTACAGTCTATCAGTCTACCCAAAGGCAAATTCCACTCTATGTAGATTAAACACGTGATAAGAAAATGCCTTCTCACCCCCTTCGTCCATAGGAAGGTAATTTGTTGGACTAGAATGATACCTGGGTTTAGAATCAGAAAACTGGAGTTTAAGTCTACCTCTATTTTAATTATATAATTCTAGACAAATTATTTAATTTCCTTGAAGATCCGTTTCCTTAAGAATTACAATGTCTAACATCAAAAGTGTGTCACAGGATTAAAAATAAGGTATATGAGAGAACAACCCCAGGATCTCATCTCTGATAGTAACTCTGTGAATAGAATTGACATCTGAAGTGGCATGTGCTTAGTCATTTTCTGGACTTTGCATGCACTTCCAGTTCATCTTAAATCAACCTGGCAAACTCTCGCTCTTCCTTCAGACCTCCACTCAAGCTTCACATCTAAAGTTTTCCTTAGTTCCTCCTGGCTGAGGAAGGCATTCCCACCACTTTAGAATCATGTTCATCTCAAGTGCTAATTGTTTGTTTGCATAAATAATTCCTATTGCTCTCTGAGCTCCTGAGTGGCAGCAAATATGTCTTCTTCTCTAACTCTTCTGTAGCTTGTTGTCCCCTAGTATGGACTATAGGAATTTCTGTTAATTGAATGAACATCACACACGCAAATATGCCTCAATCTGGATAAAAATGTTTATAAATTTTACACCAAGATACTAAAATTCAGCATTATATAGGCAGAATACATGCATTTTGGGAATTCTGATCCAAATGGAGAAATTTTCCCTTTTTATAGAAAGTCTTGGTAAAATGTCCAAGTACTCTTTTCCTTGCTTTATTTTGGTGTGTGATAGGAAGATTGATCATGTCTATACTACCCAAAGCAATCTACGCATTCAATGACATCCCTATCAAAATAACACAAATATCCTTCACAGAGCCAGGACAGTTTTAACTTTTGTATGGAACCAGAAAAGACCCCCAAATAGCCAAAGTAGTGTTGAAAAAGAAAACCAAAGCAGGAGGAATCACAATTTCAGACTCCAAGCTATATTAGAGAACCCAGAAATGAACCCACAAATATATGGCCAACTAATCTTTGACAAAGCAGAAAGAATATCCAATGGAAAAAAATATAGTCTCTTCAGCAAATTGTGTTGAGAAAACTGGACAGTGACCTGCAGAAAAACAAAACTGGCCAAATCTCTTAGACCATACACAAAATGGTGTAATTCAAAATGGTGAAAGACCTAAATGTAAGGCAGGAAATCCTCAAAATCCTAGAGGAGAAAACTGGCAGAAAACCTCTTTAACATCAGCCTCAGCTACTTCTTACTAGACATGTCTCCAGAGGCAAGAGAAATAAAAGCAAAAATGAACTATTGGGACCTCATCAAGATAAAAAGCTTCTGCACAGTGAAGGAAACAATCAAAAAACCTAAAAGGCAACTGATGGAATGGGAGAAGATATTGCAAATGACATATTGGATAAAGGGTTAATATCCCAAATCTATAAAGAACATATCAAACTCAATACCCAAAAAACAAATTAATCCAATGAAGAAATGGGCATAAGGCATGAATATTCTTCCAAGAAGATATCCAGATGGCTAACAGACACATGAAAAAATACTCAACATCACTTAACATCAGGGAACTACAAATCAAGACTACAATGAGATACCATGTCACACCTGTCAGAATAGCTAAAATTAACAACTCAGGAAACAACAGATGTTGGTGAGGATGTGAAGAAAGGGGAATCCTTTTGCACTGTTGATGGGAAGGCAAACTGGTTACCTACCCTGAAAAACAATATGGAGGTTCTTCAAAATACTAAAATAAACAAACAAACGAAATACCTACCCTACGACCCAGCAATTGCACTACTAGGTATTTACCCAAAGGAAACAAAAATGCTGATTCGAAGGTGCATATGAACCCAATGTTTATAGCAGTACTATCAGCAATAACCCAATTATGGAAAGAGCCCAGATGTCCATTGACTGATGAATGGACAAAGAAGATGAGTTATATGTACAATGGAATATTATTGACAATCAAAAAGAATGAAACCTTACCATTTACAACAATGTGGATGGAACTAAAATGTATTATGCTAAGCAGAATAAGTCAGAGAAAGACAAATATATGATTTCACTCATATGTGGAATTTAAGAAACAAAAGAGATGGACATAGGTAAAGAGAAGGAAAAGTAAGATAAAATCAGAGAGGGAGGCAAACCATAAGAGGCTTTTTCTCAAGAGAAATAATTTGATTAATTGGGGTCATTAGTTTACACTGAAGACATTTATTGGTTACTCTTAGGTAAAATTCCTATCCCCAATTAGTACTTGTGATTGAGTATGGTGATTGGGAAGGAGTAGTGTGGGGTCACGTAACATAAAGTATGGCCATTTTGGCACACTCCTTATTGGAAAAACTATGAGAAGAGAGTCACAATGAACTGTTACTGGCAAAGCCTTTTAAACCTCAGTGTTTTTATAGGTTTTGTTCAGAGATTTTTTAAGCTTTGTATTTTCTATCAGAAATGCAATCATTTTATTCCATTTCAACATTTATTTATTTTTGGGACAGAGAGAGACAGAGCATGAACGGGGGAGGGGCAGAGAGAGAGGGAGACACAGAATGGGAAACATGCTCCAGGCTATGAGCCATCAGCCCAGAACCTGACGTGGAGCTCGAACTCACGGACCGTGAGATCGTGACCTGGCTGAAGTCGGACGCTTAACCGACTACGTCACCCAGGCGCCCCAGCATTTTATTCCATTTCTATGAAGATGACTCACCTGCCTATCCAATACTGCCGCTACCTTGCCACTATTACTATCACCACATCTGATCGTGGACTATGTTGAAAGCTTCACTGAGGTTTCTAGACGTACTAGAAACTTTCTAAAAGCACTGAAACTAGAACTAAACAGAGAATTCCACTTAAAATTCTCCATAAGAGTTAATATGAGTAGGATAATAGTTTTCATTTTGTTTCTAATATTCCTCTTGATTATCTCTGCCTATTTTGGCCACTGCAGCACACTGGGTCAATGTCCTCAGAAAATCATCTATGCTGACAGCAGTCTCAACAAACCATTTGGAATAAAGAGAGTAAGATGAGTTCACCTGTGTGGACCGATTGAATAAGTAATAAGAACATGGCCCAGCTTCCTATCCAAATAATGTTAAATATTTTTTCTGTAATCCATTCCCTTAAGCTCGTTCATTTGATCCTTATGTCATTGTTCTGCCAAGTGGTAGCCTCTGGAGATTTTCCTATAGTTTATGCACATTGACTTGGCATTTCACTACTCTTTTTGTAAAAGCTTAGTATGATTTTCTAACTTGGAGATTTTAGTATGCTGTTTCTCCAATTATTTATACCAAATGTAAAATAAGAATTGTCATGAAATGGATCTATAGAGTTTTGGTTTTTTTCTTTTTTCTTTTTACATTTAGAGAAGTGTTCATTTATCTTTTCGTTTTCCTTTGTCATTACTAAATCAGGTTTTTATTCATAGAGATAGGTAAGTAATTTTAAATGCAGGACTTTACAAAAGTATGACTATTTTAACTGTATTATAGCTATCAGTGACTTTTATTTGAAAAAAAGAATCTATTTGCCCAAAGAGTTCTCAAAATATCTAATTTATAGCTAGTTTCTAGTGAATCTGTGAGAGAATATGAGAACCTTGATGGCAGATGAATGGCCCTTCTTCAACTTTTATCATCATAACCTCTCACTTTGCACATTATTCGAGTTCAGGAAATGTTGGTTCCACTGAAGTTGGACTGTGCCTCTAAACAGCATCTCACATTTTCTTCTGTAGCCTAAAATTTTCAATCAATATGGAGTTCATTACCTTATGTAGTGTGAAAGTGAGGATCACCAAGTACCTACCTGTACACCACTCTTACCCCTGCCAAAGCCAGACCTTTTGGCAAGAATTTATTCCTCCAGCAAACTGACATTTACAACTTTGAACGCTGTGTAAAATTACCTCTGTTTCCAGTCATCATCCCCAAACTCTCCGCTAAAAAAGAAACAGAACATCATATAAAATAAGAAGCATTGGACAGAGGAAGGAGAGAAACATATTCGTGTTGAGTATCTTCAATATACTAACCATCTCATTTCACCTCATTTAACTCAAAAATGTATCTTTAGGCATTATTTTTCTAATTTCCCTGATAAATATGAAGTTGGGGCTTGGAAGTTAAACAGCTTGCTTAGAATCAAAAAGTTGAAATCAGATAATTCTGACTGTGTCTTTGTATCATCCAATATCAAGGTTGACAATAGCACAAGTTTGACAGTGTCTGACAAAATGGATGTTCAATAAGTATTTGTTGAATGAAAGTATAAATGAATAATTCTTTCTTAAGTTTGTACTACTTCTGCATGTACTACCACCAAAGTCCAAAGGATTGTTCTGAATTACAACATCAAAGCTAGTCAGAATCAGCCTACCATTTACTTCTAGGACACAACAGTTATGTTATAAAACTAAAATAATGGTAAGAGCCAGAGGCAGGTCACCATGTTGGAATAAAAACTGTGCAATTAAGGATCTGGAGAGAATAAAAGCAGCCCCTGAGAAACAAAATCAGGAATATTTTAACTATCCAAGGGTAGGAACACCAGACAGTAGAGTTTGGACTTTAAGAGCAAACACCAAAGCACAACCTCAACAGGTCAAGGCATGAGAGACAAATGTCTAGCAGGGAAGGATATGCCTGAAATCCTCAAAGTCCTGGTCTCACCCCCTCTATTGTTGACTTGATCAATTTTTGTGTGCCCAGTCATTTTTCTGTCCAATAGAATTTTATACCCGAATATGAGCTGACCATTTCTAAAGTGTGAGCTTTCTTTAGCATTTAGGGTATGTTGAAGTAATCTGTTTCTGTCAAGCCATTTGCTTTTGGCACTTAACAAATATTGGTTGGGTATTTTGGGATGAAAACACAGACATAATGATACTGGATGGGTACCTAAAAATTTTGAAGTGATTTGTATCTAGCTGATTTTATGATTATTCCATGAAGATGATAGTCCTTGATTTCAAATTACTTACAATTTAATACTGGATTCCAAACTATTTAAGTGGTATATCTCATGTTAAGTGAGATCACCTTCCATGGAATTTTACAAATTCTTCATAAAATTAATTTACTTGAATTCTGTGTTCTGACTTTAACCTATTAATTTTAACTTTAATGATCATACTCAAATGAACATTTATGTGCCTGCTAATGTAGGTTCTAACTTAAATGGAGAAATCTGTCTTCTAAATGTTGCTTATAACTAAAAGGGGAAGGAAGAAACTAAAAGAGGAAGAAGGAAGGGAAAGAAACTTGGATTATGGGTTTTTAAAGCCTAAGT